>NC_086289.1:4982678-5062678 GCF_963924245.1 Chroicocephalus ridibundus | reverse complement strand
TCAGCATCCCTCCCCCCGGGGGCGCGGGGTCAGAGCAGCCCCTGGAGCCCCGGGGACGGTGGTGGGGGGACCCTGTGGTGTGTCCCTTCCCCCTCGGACCCCTCGGGTTTCCAAACTTTCCGTGGCCGCCGCCGCCGCCGTGATTGGCGCGGCGGAGGCCACCTCCATGCAAATGAAGCCCCGCCGCCCGCCGCCCGCAGATCAATAGGGACGCGGGGGAAGGAGCATGCAGTCCGCCTGGGCAGGCGCGGGGAGAGCCGGCAGCGGCACGCCGAAAACACCCCCCCCAAAAACAAACCCCCCGCCGGCTCCTCGCTGGCTGCCGGCCC
Source organism: Chroicocephalus ridibundus (assembly GCF_963924245.1). Taxonomy (NCBI): domain Eukaryota; kingdom Metazoa; phylum Chordata; class Aves; order Charadriiformes; family Laridae; genus Chroicocephalus; species Chroicocephalus ridibundus. The sequence continues at coordinate 5,062,349 of NC_086289.1, read as the reverse complement.
CCCCTCCCCACCTCCTCCCGCACCCCCCGGCCCCCCGAGCCCCTCTAAAGCGAGAGCTTCCCTCCTCTGCTTTCTTATGAACCCAGGATGAGCAGCAAAGAAGACCCCAGCAAGTGCTGTCCGGCGGCTGCTCCTATCTCCAGTTTCACCATACAGTCCATACTGGGCAGCGGTAGCGCCGAGCCCCCCCGGGAGGCCGGCGGCAGGGCGGCCGCCTGGCCCCCCCGCGCCCGGACCCTCTCCCTCTCCTCGGAGGACGAGGAGCCTGAGGAAAGCTGGAAGCACCGCGGCTGCTTCTGCCCCGAGACTCAGGGCCCCGCCGAGACGTGCCACAAGCACCAGCCCCTCAGCTTCACCTGTCTCGGTGAGTACCGGGACGGGACGGGACCGGACGGGGCGGACGGGCCCGGCCCCTGCCGGGGGAGGAGGAGGAGGTGGCGGGGGGGGAACATGTCCTCACCCTCCTTGCTTTGGGGCACAACGAATTTGCGCCGTGCGTGGCTGAAGCGGGGAGGACGGAAATCCGCCAAAAATAGGGTGGCTTTTTTTTTTTTTTTTTTCTTTTCCTTTTTATGTTCCCACCCCGCCCGGGGTTGATTCCCCCGACAGCGCGCGATGCGATGGATAACGCTCCTTTTCTTAGATTCCGCTTACTTAAGGCGCTCGGGCAAGGGGAAGAAAGATGTTTATTTTATATATATATTTTTTTTTTTCGCATTAATTCTGACTAAACGGTCTGTGAAATGCAATGCTGTAAAGTAAAATCTGCCGGCTCGTGGCGGATAGGAAAAGCACCCCCCCAGCGTGGTTACTCAGGTGCCTTCGCTAAGGTGTGAACAGCTGTCTGTCCATCCATCCCTCCCTCCCTCCATCCATCCATCCCTCCCTCCATCCCTCCATCCATCCGATGGAGGGACAGGGATAGCCCAGAAGGGAATGGCTTCTCCTCGCGTCGCTGGTGTTTTACAGCCAGTGCCCACCCGGTGCTTCCCCCAGCCAGGGCTCGGTGGGACGGGGTCGGGGGGCTCGGCCGTCGGGGGTGCCGGTACCGGCCGCCGTGCGACCCCCGCCCCGTCGCTTTCTTGCAGGCAGCGCCAAGGGGAACGGAGCGGCGGCGGCGGGCGGCGGGGAGCCCCGGGGGCCTTTCCTGTCGCCCCCCCAGCAGGACTGTAAGGAGGAGAAGGAGAAGCCGCTGGGTCCCGCCTCTCCCTCCTGCGGGGACCGGCAGCGGGACGGCGGGGACCGGCAGGCCGGTGCCGCCAAGAAGAAGACGCGCACGGTGTTCAGCCGCAGCCAGGTCTATCAGCTGGAGTCCACCTTCGACATGAAGCGCTACCTGAGCAGCTCGGAGCGGGCCTGCCTGGCCTCCAGCCTGCAGCTCACCGAGACCCAGGTGAAGACCTGGTTCCAGAACCGGAGGAACAAGTGGAAACGGCAGCTCTCGGCCGAGCTGGAGGCGGCCAACATGGCCCACGCCTCGGCGCAGACTCTGGTGGGGATGCCGCTGGTGTTCAGAGACAATTCCCTCCTGCGGGTGCCGGTGCCCCGCTCCATCGCCTTCCCCGCCCCTCTCTACTACCCCGGCAGCAACCTCTCGGCCTTACCGCTCTACAACCTCTACAACAAGATCGACTACTGAGCCGACGCGACGTGCGTGTGTCCCCCCGCCACCGCGCCACCGCACCCCCGCCCCGCACCCCGGGACGCCCCGTTGGGGCCGGGGGGCTCCGTGCGGGGTCTCGGTCCGCCCCCGCGGCGGGGACGGAGGAACAGGACTGATGGGAGGGACGGGCAAACGGAGAGAGAGCGGGGAGCCGCTGGGGGGGGGCGGGGGGGGGCACGGGACACACCCCCCCTTCCCCTCCCGCTGTCCTGCCCCTTGAAAAAAAAAAAAAAAAAAAAATTAAAAAAGCGTTATTTCAGATCTGTAAATATTTTTAAAGAAAGGAAAAAAAATAACCAAAAGAAAAATAAAATGTTTTAAGCCTCGTTTGTAAATTTGCCGGCTCGATCGCGTGTTCCCGTCCCCGGGGCGGGGGAAACCCTGTGACCGGGGGGTGCAGCCGGGTCCCGGGCACGGCGGGAGCGATGCACGGCAGAGCCAAAACGACGTGTAACGGCGAGGGTTTATTTTTTTATTTTCTCTGCCTCGTTATCTCGTTTCTGCAGGGAATCCCGGGAGCTGCCCGTGGCCGGGTTCGGAAACGGGGTTTTGCGGAGTATTTTGCTAAAAGCCGCGGTGGCCTAAAAAAAAACCCCAACCAAACCAAACCCCGACGGAGGGGGCCGGCAGCTCCCGGTAAGGGACCCCACCGGGATCTGCTCCCCGCCCCGGGGCACCCACGGCCGCCTTCCCACGGGAGACGGGGTCAATCGTTGGCACGGGGAAAAAAAAAAAAAAAGAAAAAAAGAAAAAAAAAAGAGCAAATCCGGCGGCAAAAGTGGTTGTTTAAACGGTGGCCACCGGCTCCGGCCGGTACCGAGCGCGGGGGATGTTTGCAGCAGCGAAAAAAACCCCAAAGCAAAAATAATAATAAAAAAAGAGATAAATAAAGGACTCGAAGGGATAAATAAGGTGATTTTCAATGCGTGGGAACGGGACCGGCGCTCCACAGCCGGTGTTTTGAGCCCGGTGCTGCCCTTGCCCGGTGGGTAGCGGGTGCCGGTGCCGTCGCTCCGCCTTCCGAGCTCTTTTTTTAGGGTGAATAATTAATATTTTGGGTTTTCCCGTTAATGTTATTACAGCCCAGCAGTGTCTGTCCCAACCCCCGCGGCGCTGTGGCCTGCTTGTGGCCTGGACCCGCCGCCACCTCCCCGTTAGTTGATGATAACGGGAGCAGCGGCCGGCCGGTATCCCCCCCACCCGCGCCATTCCCCGCCTCACTCCTGGGGACTACAACTCCCAGCATGCCCCGCGGTGCCACGCACGACTCCGTTCGTTCGAACCGTCCAATGGTGAGGCGGCGCAGTGGCGGTGGGTGGGGCGAGCGGGAGTGCGCTTGCGCGGTGGCGGAAGTGGCGGTTGTCGCTAGGCCGCAGGCGGGAACGCTGAGGTGAGCCCCGCGGCCGGGCGCCGGGGCCGGGCACCGGGGCCGGGCGCCGGGGCCGGGGACAAGCCCCGGCCCCGGACGCCCGGCCCCGGCGCCCGGCCTTGCGGGGTTTGAGGGGGTTTGCGAGGGACCGTCGGGCCTGCGTGGCGGCGGAGCGGGCGCCGCGGCCTAGGGGCGGCCTCACCTCAGCCGCGCTCTCCGCCGTTGGCCTCGGTTCTCCGCCGGTTCTTGGGGCCTTTTCTCTCACTTCTTTTTTTAATTCCGCAGCATCTCCCACGTCCCAGACGTCTTTCTCCGGACTGCCAGAGCGAGCCCCGGTGCTCCCCGCCGCTGCCAAGGCAGGAAGAAAGGTTTTCCGTGGCGTTGCGCGGAGCTGACAGAGGAGCAACATGAAAACGGTACTTTTAACGCTTTCTCGGGGAAAATACAGGCTGGTGCTCCTAACGCTTTGAGCAAAGCAGCCCGCTTTGTTCGGGCAACGCTTGCCGGAATGAATCTAGCTGAATGGTAGAGCGTGCTGTGTTCAGAGGAGCTATAAAACTCCTAATTTCTTATCTGTTCGGTAAAAACGCACTTTTCAGGAATAGTAGAATTGCAACGGTGCAGCCTGTAGTTAAGTCAGCGTGGTGGTTTCAGCGGCGTGCGTCTTCCCTACAACATCTTTTTTATGAGTTACCTCTTGCGGTGCTTGAAAATTTTACCGGGACTTTGTTGTTTGGGGTGGGCGTGCAATTACTGCTTTTTGGCAATCCCGGTTGTGAAGCTGGTGCACTTGTGAAAACGTGCAGAGCTCTTTGTGTGATTTTTTTTTTTTTTTTTTGGTAAGATGTAAAAGGTAGGATATGTTTACATTTTAATATTCTATAAATTTTCCTGGGTTGGAAATATCTTTGGGGGACCCTTCCAGGTTTCTGATGTAAGTGACTCTGCTTCCTGGAGTGCTGCTTGTTGGTTGCTTTTGGGCTGGTTTGTGACTGTTGTACCAGGCGATTAAATCCTTGGGTGTGTTGCTTGAGTTTTCTGACACAAGTAGATAATTAGTGCATCCAGCCTAATTCTTATAGTTGTTCTGAATTCCTTTAGATTTTGTGTCTTTGTACATCCCTCTGAATTACTCACTGAGGTACATTTCACTGTTTAAAGCGTGACGAAAGTGCTGCCGAATTCTCTGTAGTATTCATATAGAAATACGTGTGGCAAATTCAAGCATGTCTGTCTTTTGTCCAAGTGTTTCCAAAGCAGAGCTAGAAAAGGGGGTTAAGAAAGAAGTTTTTATTTCCAATTCTTATTTTTTTTTCCCATTTCATGTTTAAATAGCAGAAATACCACTTTGTGTTTACGTAGTGGATATTTTTTTAAGGATGTCTTACAGAACACCTACTAAAGCTCCCACTTCGGAAATTTTTCAGTGCAAGAATGTGTAGTGCTCGCATTATTATACAACTTGGTGATCATTCGGTTCCTGACAAGTGCTGAACTAGAATAATTGTGCTTTAAATTTGAACCTTGTCCTAGTTCATCTGCTCATTTTCTCTTGATTTATTCTCAGGGGTCTAACCTTACCTCTGCAGTTGTACATACAATTTCAGGAGCGATAGTGTTGTGGAAAATCTGAGCTAATTTACTTCTCTGCCCCTTTTAGCATAAGGGAAATGTGCTGTTAAGGCTTTCCGAAGGCTTAACAAAAGTTTTGGTGGTTTTGTTTGTGTCCATATAGCAAACAGTTTCTTCTTTTGGAGTGTTTGTAAGGTCTGCACTGTCTTCCCTGCTGAAATTTCCTGCTCAGAGCCTCTGCTCTGAATTTTTCTGTATACAACTAACGAGTCCTACGAAGTGAGTGCTACAGTTACCTTCAGGGTCCTTGAACTGTCATTGAATCATTGATATTTTTTTTTCTAGTCACATCACATTTACATGTTTGGTTTACGTTTCATTACCACACAGAGCATAAACTTCCTTTCTTATTTGACCTTATTTAGGCACTAAGAGGGAAAAAAAAGTCTTAAAGCTGTTTCATTGGAAATATTTTGTAGCACTTGCGGAAGGCTAAGGGTTGGAAAGTTGCAGAGAGCCTGAAACTATTTAAAAGATGATCCGGTTGCACTTCTTGGAAGTGTATGACAGTCATATCAAATCATGAACAAATCAATGCTTTATGTTGGCATTTTCAGATCAGATTCCTTTGTGCTTGCATGTGTTTGTTTTTTAAAGTAACTTCATGATGCTCACAGTAATTAGTAAATATTTACTTTAGAGAATACAGTCACATACACAGTAGCATGGGGAAAATACATTTGTAAGTAATGATATCTAAGCTTATAGATGATAATAATAAAAAGACACTTTTTGTACTATTTGTTCCGTGTTATATTTGATATTTAAATTTAAAAGCTCTCTATGGGGGAGGTTTTGGATGGATCAGTTGGCTAACTAAACTTGCTAGGCTTGTGTTCTTGTTATTACTAAAATTGTACCTGTCCGTTACTGTCTCTTCTTCAGATGACGGGATCAAACGAGTTCAAACTAAATCAAACTCCAGATGATGGCATTTCATCAGTAAAATTTAGTCCAAATACATCTCAGTTTCTGCTTGTTTCGTCCTGGGACACAACAGTCCGGCTCTATGATGTTCCTGCCAACACCATGAGACTCAAATATCAACATTCAGGAGCTGTCCTTGACTGTGCTTTTTATGTAAGTGTGTGAGTTTTTTTTTTTTTAATTATTGTTTTGTAGATATATGTGTATGTGAGAAATTGTCAATCCCTGAAATTAAAGGGATAGTGAAATCCTACCTAAAATCAAGGTTTTAAAAGATAGCTTGCTTCTGTCAATTGTTAGTCTTTTAATGAATGTAATTCTAGTCCTAAACATAGGTATTTCCTGTGAACAGTACAGGCATTCAAGTAATTTACTTCTGGTAGAAGTGGTAGGCAAAAGTAATTTGACCTGGTGTGTGCTGTTTCTTCAATGCTATAGTAAATTGTGTGTGTGTTTCTACAAAGAGTTGTACTGGTAGTATATAGCCAGAAATCATTATTCACAATAAATGCTCATAGCCACTTAGTTTTTTCTTTTTAACCTTCTCATACGGGGTTGTTTTGGAAACACGGCATTGTTCCAAGTGAGCCATTTACCAGATACTTGATTTCTGTATTCTTAAGGCACCAGATTTGAAATACGAATGGTCTAAGTTTATTAGTGCTGCTTTCTTGTTTTGCCTTTTTTTTTTTAAAAAAAAAGAAGGTTTCATTTAGCATCTTCTTTTTTTGCATTGTGTTCTGACATGTCCTCCAGTGACTTGATCTTGATGTGTTACTGAATGTTTTAAGGATCAGTTTAAATTTTTAATTATACTTGTGCTTTTTTTCACTGAACATTTTGTCACGTGGCTATTATCGTGCTCTGGATCAACACACAGGTTCTCAAATGGTTTCTGGCTTCCAGATTTGTTTTAGAAGGGATACACTTCAGTTAGGTGGAACTGGGTTAGGTTGGTGGTCATTTAAAAATAAACATTATGTGTTTCGCTGTTACAGAAATACAAGCTATTTGATATATCCTTTAACTGCTTTTGTTTCTTTTTAGTTTTACTTTTGAGTTAAAAAAAATTGTATAGTTTGAAGTGCTTTACTTAAACATTTTGCAATGCTTATGTCATCTGGGCCAGATCTTAACCCTTGTGTCTTTAATTCCTGACTTCTCAAAACTCTTGAAATCAAGTCCTGTGTTATGAGCCTAGGAGACTAAATGCGTAGCAGCCAGGGAAACTTAAGTCATGTCATAAGGTTACATTTTTTTGCTTTTTAGGATCCTACCCATGCCTGGAGTGGAGGGTTAGATCAGCAATTGAAAATGCATGATCTAAACACGGACCAAGGTGAGCAGATTGAATTCTGTAAGTGGTCTCAGCAACTGGCCTAAGCTTTCAGATTTATATACTTAGATGAGCATAATACGTTTCAAGTTTTTTAGGTGTGAGGTATTTGCTTTAAGTAGTAGCCTCTATTGATTTAAGTTGTCAGTGTCGGTGCTCAGCAGTCTCCTGTGCTCTGCAGCCCTTTCTCATCACCGAGGCACTGGACAAGGCAGTATTCCTCACTGTGTAATTGAAGATGGTGCTATAACACTTTTGGCAGCAACTGATTCTGCCCTTCTGTTAAACTGAGGGTTTAAACTTGTGATGAATATTCATTGATGTATTTTACAGGTGTATTTCTTTTTTATTTACTTATCTTCAGGTGAAAATGTAAGGGAGGGAAGTAGCTATATATTGTCACACTGTTGATTTAAGGTTCACATCATACGTGCCTTTATCTAGCAGTACCACCTAAAAGCATGGAAGCATGTGGCTGTTTGCCAGAAAGTTTGGTAGACGCTTGTTGTAGGACGCCTTGAATTGGGTTTCTGCGGATCATCCTGCTCTGCCATAGGCTACTGTGTCTCAATTAGGGGGAATTAGCAAAGTTGAATTACAAATGAGCATGTTACTTTTCAAAAGTTTGTGGTTTAGACATATTTAGAACAATCTATCACATATGTGGCAGAGTGTACATAAAGCTTTTACTTTGTCGAACATCGTGGCCTTATACTACATTTTTTTTTCTAACAAACATTGCTCGAAAGTAACACAGTTCACCTCACTGGTGCAACATATGGAGCTAGTTTGTCTAACTTTTTCTGTGTGTTAGAGAAGTGAATCTCAGCCTGAGACAAATATGGTCACCAGAACCAGCCAATAACCAGAGCTCAACAAACTAGTGTGTACAGTAATATTATGAAAAAAGTCAAATAATTCTGTTAGAGATGACCTTCTAGAAGTGTTTATAGGAACTTAATATTTTTATTAATATGTAATATTAATTCATTTTATCATAATGTTGATATATACAAGTGTAAGTTGCTTTCTGTATTAGTGTCTGCATCACAGGTGGTGATACTACTTGATACTGAGCACTTCTTTACGCTTCTGAAGATTTCTCTGTGGCTAAAGATTTCTCTGTGGCTGCCTAAAATTCTCAATTTCCTTTCATAATCTCAGGAGACATAAGTTTAAATTTAACATTTCTGATCTTGGCAAAAGTTATGCTTCTGAAGACTGAACTGTCCTTGAAGGGACTCCTACCATATCAATACACCTGTGGGAATGTCAGAAAATAGGGTGTTTGTACTGTAGTAGTAGTAGTGGGTCTTTTTTTTTTTTTTTTAATTCTTTATTCGACACATTCTGACTGTTTGTAGAACCAATAAAGTTACAATATATTGTATTTTCTCACAGAAAACCTTGTTGGTGCTCATGATGCTCCTATCAGGTGTGTTGAGTATTGCCCAGAAGTGAACGTCATGGTGACTGGAAGCTGGGATCAAACGGTGAAGCTGTGGGATCCCAGAACTCCTTGTAATGCAGGAACCTTCTCTCAGCCTGAAAAGGTACGTGCTGGGTGCTGTATTCTAGGTGATACGTTAAATAATACACCCAGCAACTGGTCAGACCATCACCATACAGGACACTGTCTTAAACTGAATTCAATTTGAAAAGTTATGTTTAATGATTTTTAAGCTGTGAAAATATGGCATTTAAAAACATCGATATTCAGAATATATTGTGATTTTAGGTTAAGGCTTTGATCTTCCATCAGTAGGAGAGCATAACTTAATTCTTTGCACTCGTGGTGGACCATATTCTTATAATTTAAAACAAACTTGAGGAAGGAAAACCTAACAAAACCAGCATGTGTAATTGGTGTGATCGTTAATAATCCTTGGCTTAATTGTAATTTGCACTATTGATTTCCTTAAAGGCGAAGGCTTCTAGATATATCAGATCCTGGCAGTTTTGAAATGTGCATAGAGATAGAGTAGGAGGCCCTTTACGTTGTCTGAAATAATATTTTGGCTTTTTCAGTTGTATTAAAAGATTGAACAGAATTGCTTGTATTGTAATTTACCTGTTGTTGGACTAATGCCTGGTAGACGTTCTTCTAATACTGAAATCCTCTGTGCTAATGAGAGACCACGAGAAATGAAGTAAAATGTAACATCTTAAGCATTTTCTAATGGTTATATGGTGTGTTAATCTTTATGCTGTTTACAATGGTGTCATTGAAAGAATTCTAGAACAGTATTTTCTGTTTTTTTCATAGTCTTCTAAACACAGGCTGAGTTGCTGGATAATTTTACATATGAATTTTTTTTCTGCCTATACCTCTTTTAAATTTCGTGTAGCTCTGTCGCATTGTATTGTCAAGTCATAATTATGAGCCATCATTACGTTCCCTATCGCATCTAAATAGCTATTACTTTTGTTACAACACAGCTGAATCTACTTCTGGCAAGACCTTTGTTCAGAATAAAGTAATTGCATTATTTCTAGTTTTGATTTATAGTTGTATGTAGCATGTAAAGATCTGTGATAAATTGCTGACAGAGTATCACATAATGGACAGCCACAGTGAATCAAGCTGCTTATTGGTTCAGCGAGGTTCATTATGTCATTTTTTTTAATGCTGCCTTTGATAAATGCGTACACCTACTCAACTGCATGACAATGGTTTCATTTGATTTATGATTGTGCGGTGTAGAAAGAATACTTACTATACAGGTGTGACATCGGTTTGTAAAGAAGATTTAAGATATTTAATGTTCTTCATGCCTTTGTTTCCATACGTGTATACAAACACATTTTATATAATGTTTATTAATATTTGTGGATCAATTTTTACATCAATAATGAAGGGAGATTTTAAAAAAACCTGTCTTGTTAAAGTATGCAGCTACTCTTGTCTCAAAGTTTTCTTGCCCTTTTTATGTGTAGGTGAGATTTGGCAATTGGGATAATCAGAAATTTTAGGCACCTCCTGTGTGAACATTCAAGACATTTCCCATCTTAAGACCTCGGTCTTAAGAGGCAAGTTCGATAATCAGATTTTAGAGCCAGACTGCATGCTGAATGAATGTGGGTTTGTTAAAGGAAGCTTTAATATATTTACACACATATATGTATACATGTATTCATGTTAATTCATTAACATGAATACATACATGTATACATATACACACATACATATACGGACCTGTCTGCTTAGTTTTTTTGTGAGAAATTAACTTTTTGAAAACGCAATTTCTCCAGAAATGTTTATAGCAAATGAAGAGAAAAGTTGTTTTATCCGATATTTCAGTGCAGTTTTACCAGAACCAAATAGATTTAGTGGGCTTTATCGGAGAACCAGAAAGTGAAACTAGGGGCTTGAGTGAAACTGTACAAGCACGTGCCAAAAGTAAATTGAATCCTTCTGGCAGGATACCAGATCTCTTACGCTTTGGTTTCTTGATCTGAGGTATAGACAAGATCCTATATAAAAGTTTCCTATGTATTTAGCTGCATTAGATCACTTCTGAAAAAGGTCATTCTTGCAGTTTGTTCTTGTTAGCAGCTCAATGACAGGACAGCTATAGGTAGCTGGATTCCATCTTGCTTGCGTATCAACAACTTGGAACTCATTCAATAGTACAGAGTTTTTGACTGAACCTTTTTTCTTGTTCTTTTTTTAACGTATTTCCAGATTGACTGCATCCCAAGTAATAGCTGGAAACAGAACAATTTATATGCTGAATATTTTGATAAGAAATTTGATAAAAATTAGAACCTCTGAGCCATTTTTTGAGTAGAATTGAAATTCCAAGCCATAGTCGTCTTAATCATGTCAAGCATATTGCTTCCTTCAATTTCACTTAGTTTTATTAAAGTATACAAAGTACCGCTTGGTTATTTTTAGTGATTTCTTGGCAATTTATTTCCCTTTATTAACGTGAAGCTCAACTTGAAATATTTTGTTTAAAAAGAAAACCACATGATTACCAGATGGAGAAAAACTGAGAAGAAAATGTGTGACATGGTATTGTAGGACTAAACTGCAGGATCATGAATTGACGGGGGGGAATGCAAGCTGTGCATAACCAAGCAAAGATGATTTCCAAAACAGGTGGCCCTTTCCCCCCCGCCCCCAGTTACTTTGTATCTGTTTTCCTCTTGCCCTGAAATATCCAATAAATTTAATGCATGAAATAATTGTTGAGGCAAACTTGAGTAATACTGATTTTCCTTTTGAATTCTATATAAATCTGCACATGGGTAGTATTTAGAACATGGGTAATACTAGCAAAAGGAAGAAATCTCGTGTGGAAGATTATTTAGATATCGCTGAGATCTGGAGACTGGTAACTGAACAAATGTGCTTGAAATTTAGAATTGCACAAGTGCGTATATATTATTTTTTTATTTTTTTATTTGCTAAATGTGTAGTATGATGCTGTGTTGGGCTTGATTGTTCTGGGTGTGCTAGGGTACAGAATTCAGGGTGAGCTTTTGAAATGCACCTCAGTGTCTTACTGCAAACCAGCTGCACACTACGGCTATTTATCCCGATTTTGAGTTATAAATTGAAGCTAAAGATTGTAGCTGTAGCTATAGACTTCATAGCTATGGACTTTATTGTAGATGTTACCTCTTTTGTTATTGCACATTGCTGACACTTTGTTTTGTACAATGAACAACAGATAAGCAGGCTGATAAGTGTTAAATATTGTAATTTTTTTTTTAAAGGTCTACACGCTTTCTGTGTCTGGAGATAGACTAATTGTGGGGACGGCAGGTCGGAGAGTGCTGGTGTGGGATTTGCGGAACATGGGTTATGTTCAGCAGCGAAGAGAATCAAGTCTGAAATACCAGACCCGCTGTATCAGAGCGTTTCCGAATAAACAGGTATAGGGACCATGTCAGTAATTATATTTCTGCTGAATGTTCTTTAGGAAAAATGGAGGTTTATTTTTCAGGTTTTCTGCATCTTTCTTTCATTTTCAAAAAAATTCTGGTCTTCAAAGTTTCATAATCAAACTCTGGGAGGGAGTGGGGTAAATGGTGTTGATGCCTCTTGTTCCAGGTTAACTGTTTTTGATAGCATAGCTTAGAAATGTTTGCCACTGACTCACCAGCATGTTATGTTTTATTTTTTTCTCTCTCTTGTCTCCTTTTTTAAAATAACCTGTTTAATGCATCACAATACTGACATGTGATTATATATACAAATAACAAAACAAACACTGACCTTCCCAAAATCGTAGTAGAAGAGAGGAAGACAGAATTGGCAGTCACTCGGCAGCCTTTATGCATTGTAGCCCTAGGTTCTTCAATATATATATATATACATGTATATATATTTTTTTTTTAACTGTGTCATGCACTCAAGAACCCATGATCCATTATCTAGGGGGAATTGTACAATTTAGGTGATTGTTCAGCTGTTCCATGTAGGTTAACAGAGAAAAACCACAGATACGCTTTCTGAAGTAAAGCAAGAAGACGAGCTTTTTCAGACTAATTTGGAGGGGAGTTTTCTCGTGTACATAGCGATAGTACAGGAATTGCAAGACCGTGTTACTTGTTCTTGAACTGGCATGGATGCTTTGTCCATTTTCAGTTCTAGTTATAGCAAAACAAGCTGATCTTCCAGATTGTGTTGTATTATGGATTTTAAAGAACGTTGCTATAGCTAGATACCATTACAATCCTATTTCTGAAAAGGTCTATTATGGGCTTAACTCTGAAGTTATAATAAGCACCTTGGGTTGCTCTTAAGTCAGGACTGTAATTAACTGGATAAGTGGACGCCACATATAATCAAGTTTCACTGAAAATTCTATTTTGATTTGAGTGGTTAGTTGCTAGTATAAAGCTCTGAACTAATTTTAATGTAATTCTGAAACTAAATAGTCCTGTGAGTATCTCTAATATTTGAGATATTTAGGCCCTGGGGGATAGATGGGCATATATAACAGGTTCTTAACTCCTAATGTTTTTTTTTTCCCCAAATCAACTTGTTTGGATCTGCAGGGGTAATTAAAAGTCTTACTGTCAGCTTAAAACTATGGTGGAATGAGAATCTCCCAAAAAGCTTTTTTTCTGCATTACTTCTTTTGTAGAAGCGGCTTTTATTGATGATGCTATGAATCCGTGATAACAAATAATTTCTGGTTGTACACAATTTATGACTGTTTAATTTCATTTATTTGAATGTAGAGAGGTGTAAGATAAATTGTATTGCAATCGCTTCTCTAGTTGTAAACCTCTAATAGGTCTATCTCCACATTTTTTTGGTAGGGTTATGTTTTAAGTTCTATTGAAGGTCGTGTTGCAGTGGAATATTTGGATCCAAGTCCAGAAATCCAGAAGAAGAAATATGCATTCAAGTGTCACCGTTTGAAGGAAAATAATATTGAGCAGATTTATCCAGTTAATGCTATTTCTTTCCATAACGTCCACAACACATTTGCTACAGGTAGGGTAGATACTGAATTTTTTATAACACTTGCATCAGTTCATTTAGTTTTGATTTAAGCAGGTCAGCCTTTAGTTCATATATCCTTGCTTTTTAAGCATTTAAATCATACTTCTTGCAATGAGTAGAGTTTTTAAATTATTTGATGCAGTGAGAGTTAATTGCTTTAACAGGGATTTTGGGAAATGTTTATTATGCTCTTTACTGAATTATACAACTCTGTCTAGCCCTGTGTTTTTACTGACAAAGTAATTCCGGTAGTTTTCTCTTTTCCTTTTTTTTTCCCCTTTGCTGTATCTTTTCAGTCTTACTGTTTTCCCAATTATGATTGACAAACAGTTTTTAAAAATTAATTTTCAGGAGGTTCTGATGGATTTGTAAATATTTGGGATCCGTTTAACAAGAAGCGGCTGTGTCAGTTCCATCGGTATCCCACAAGCATAGCATCACTTGCCTTCAGCAATGATGGAACTACCCTTGCAATAGCTTCTTCGTATATGTATGAGATGGATGACATTGAACATCCTGAAGATGGTATCTATATTCGCCAAGTGACAGATGCAGAAACAAAACCTAAGTGAGTATGCTTCACCTGTATTTGAGCTTTTCTGAGCATTCATCCCAAGATTTATTAATTTTCCTAAATTCATGAATAGCATTATTGATGCCAGTAGATAGTGCAGCTTGACAGTAGGGTTGGTTTTGATTTTATCTTGTTCGCCCAAGCTTTCAATATCCGTAGGTTGATAGACGTCTGATGGATAAAATTGTGCCTAGTTGTTTAGTAGGAGAAGAATGTCAAACTCTTATCCTTTGTGAATAGGTGCTATTATATGAAGCTGTGGAGTTATTGCTAGCTCATTGCTTCAAGAATTAAGTGAAGAATTCAAGAATAGTTTATTTGAGTAAATGTTACTGTGTTTGGATATTTAAAACTTGGAATTAATGAAATCTTTACGCACTGACTACGCACCCAGCTGTCATAGCCAGCAGGGAATCTAGATACTGTTCTAGGAAGGTTGTGTAAAACCAAGGAAAAGCTTTCTCAGTTCCCGTGTATTGGAGTTTGCTGCAGCCCTCTGATAACACACTTTTCTATCACTGGTGCTGTCAAAATGGGGCAAACTGATTGATGGAGGTAAAAGGTTTCTGTTAATCTCGCTTTGGCATGAATGTTACGTAGAAAAATTGCCGTCACAGTGCAGAATTACACTACTCTTCATTATGCTAGCAGAGGAGCAGGTTTTATTTTCAAATTCCTGGGGTTTGTCATTGTGTGGTGGGTTTTTTTTTTTTCCTGCTAGTACTCAAACTGGCTTACACTTTATCTGGTTGTCTCCATTACTTAGTATCTAAGTGACTATGTAAATAGATGCACAGAAGCGATCAAAGTTCTTGAGCTTAAAACCTCAAGATCTTCCCCCCCCCCCCCCCCCCCCCCCCTTAAAGTGACTTGTTTATTGCTTCGGAGCAGCCATTTTATCGCTGTGGAGATGTGAGGTGGAAGTTACAGAAGAATAAATACACCATCTCTTATTTGGAGTTGCTTGTTTGAAAATAATTTTGATACTCATGGAAAGATGAAACAAGAACTATTTCAGTATTTATTTCCAGGTCTTCCTCAAGTGGGGGAAAAAAAAAAAAGAAAAAAAAATCCAAAGATGATAATTCAAATTTATTTTTAAAATCAGGTTGTACTTTACATACATTTGGGAGGGTAGAAAAAAAAAAAAGGTGATAAAAGAATACTTGCTGCTATTGGTCTTGTAATAGTAAGAGCTGCTTTCGGTTATTTTTGTTCATTGCTAGTTATGGTTGCTAATTCTGTAGATGCTTCATTCTGCCGTATGAGGAGGTTAATCTACAATTAAGCAATATTTCCTCTTGGCCCTCCATTATTTTCTGAAACAGATGGTTCATCATTTCCTGGGCTGTTAAACACAGCAAGGTTAAGGTTAGACTCTTGGGAATCAGCTAGTTTTGAATCTTATTAGGCTGTAGAAGGAAAACTAATAAGAATACTCCTTAATATCATTTTGTGACTGTAAACAATTATTTATTAGCAAACAATTGATCCCAGAAGGGCAAATTGTTTGAGTCAGTAATGAGCTGAGAAAAGACAGAGCATATCTGTGTATTTGGAAAATAATTGTAACGTAATTGCAATGCATTTAGACAGGCATCTTTTTGGACCTGTTTCTATCTTTAAATGAATTTCTGAAAACATTAACAAGGTTTGTATGCTTTTCTGACATTTACGAGTTGCTTGTGCCAACCGTGGGGCACTAAGAATGATGCATATATTTTAATGTTACAGTAGTGTGAGTCATCTCTGGCTTATTCTAAAAATAAGTTACTTGGGACAGAAGACTAATAGTTGTTTCATAGTGATCTTTTTGCATATTAATTTGAATCACTTAGCATTTCTGCACGATGCACTCTTAAATGTATCAAGGTGGTGCCATATTATATAAAGAAAACTTTGCAAGATCAGCTTTTTGATCACTAAATTATTATCTGTTGTATCTTGAAGCAAGTGAGAGTGGTCGTCTTAGACATTTCTGCTTTTATAGACTGTTGAATGTTTTACCTGCTTATGATTACTCTAAATACTGCTTGCTGAAATGCAGTTTGTTTATTTCAGGTCTACTTAGACTTCTGTTGATGCTTCTCTACAAGAGGTGCCCACCTGCTCCTAACAAGACTTAAACTAAACCAATAGAAGTGAGAAGAACAATCTTTGTACTGATGTTGTTTTTAACCAAGAAATATTTGTTTGTATGTTGTAGTATGTCTTAATCCATCATTACTCACCTGCTTATAATGTTAGTGAAACTGTTTTCTTTATCTGCTGTCTGTAGCTAAATTAATTCAGTCCTGTAGGCAGCTTCGAGCATACCTTTATAAAAACTTACCGCATTTTGTAGTACCTAATTATGGAAAACTTCCAGTGGTCTCATAATTTGTTCAATAAATATCTGTAGGTTTTTTGAAAACAAATACTTTCTGTTACAACCTTTTACTGTTTGTGAAACAAACGTTAAGACCAAACCTTTAAGCTGCAAGAATTCTTGAGTTCTGGATCTTCCTGATGGAAAATTTCTGAACCTTCAGTCTTATTCTAATAAGATGAACTGGGAATTCCTTCATTACTGGGGGACGTTGGCTCTCCAGGCAATGTTTTCACTGGGCTGTTGAAAGCCTAAAGCCGTATTAGGTGCGCTTGTTTATCTCAGTGACTTGATCATTACTGGAGAGCAATTAACTGTTTCTGGAGGAAAGAACCCGAACATGTGGTGCTTGTTTTTTCTTTCCACATACGGCATAAAAGCCTAGAACTAATGATGCCTGGG
This sequence comes from Chroicocephalus ridibundus, assembly GCF_963924245.1. Taxonomy (NCBI): domain Eukaryota; kingdom Metazoa; phylum Chordata; class Aves; order Charadriiformes; family Laridae; genus Chroicocephalus; species Chroicocephalus ridibundus. The sequence goes on along the minus strand of NC_086289.1, from coordinate 5,045,612 downwards.
AAGAATCGAGGGTAGACGGGACCAAATGCAGAGTTTCATCCTGTAGCCGTGTGGTCCGTTCCAAGTCTGCAGATCTGACCTGGTAGCCCAGGGCTTATGGAGTAACACAAGTGGAAAGGTAGAAAAGAGGAGTTTCCTCAGAGTGGAAATGTCATTCTGGCCACAAACCCCATGAAAATACGCTGTTTCTCTGAATGTCTCCTGTGCCTTTATTGCCAGTTGGTATGAAGTCTAATCTGTAATCAGATCTTCTATCAGCCTCTTGAGGATTTTGGAGTTGGGGGGTGGGTGTGAGAAGATGCTTGAACTTGGACAAATTAAAAATTTCTTAGGAAAGTAGTATTAAAAAACCAACTTGGATGCTGTGTGTTTTGTTTTTTCTAAATGGGAATGTAGATCTGATCAAGAGACTAAACCTGCAAATCCATCTTCAGGTTATATTCAATGTTGCGTGTTCCTGACTGGCTTGTGGAAATAAAGATAAAGGCTTTCTGATTAGTACCACCAATAAAAGCCGCCTCATCCAACTCTATTTGCAGAACAGGCTGTCAGGCTGCTCTCTTAATAGTAGCTTGTGTCAGGTGTTTGGAAGTACTTACGTGTTACGTATTCACTTTGTAGTGAATAGTGAGGAGGGACAGAGCAAAGCTCTGGTGAGGCTTATCAAAGATGATTAAGTTGTGGGTATTTCGGAGTGGTGATTGGATTCATATTTTACTCCCCGACTTCTTCTGTTCTGAGTTATCAATGCCTGCCTAGCCAGTGGGAGTACTTTATTACCGTTAAGAAAACAAACTTGCTGACAACAGAAATAGTGACCGATCGTTCCAAAGAAGGTGGTGATGGAAAGGAAGCCGCGCTCCGTGTGTGCAGAAAGCTAACAAACTTGAGCTGTTACCAGGTAGACGTAGTAAATGAGTGGTATATGGAATATTTTATAGTTTGTCATGAGCTAGGTATGGATTCTTTGATAATATAAACTGGTTTTGATAGGTTTGGAAAAAATAAAGAACTCCCTGAAGTAAATGTGAATAATGCCCTCGCTGCAGTAGCATCTGGCCTCTGTTCTGATAGACATGCACCATCCCTATTTCTTGCCATTTTGATTGGCTTTTTGCATTGAGAGTACATGACTGTTGGTGGACAAAGGTTGAATTTTTGATGTCAGCTTAGGTAGTGATGAACCCTTGGTGTTTGGGTTGGTGGTGGTTTTTTTGTTTGTTTGTTTTTTTGAGGAATGAGTTGATACATGGGGTCTGGGGCCAAAACGTGGGAACCAAAGGTTTCTGTGAGGATGGCTAGCAAAGAAATAGTAAGGAAAGTCCCTAGATTGGGGTATAACTGTAGGTTCAGACAGCAGACTCTGCGTTAAGAACACTGTCAAGCGTTGCAGGGTCCCAGACCACAATGTGTATGTGTGTGCAGGTTTAAATACAGACATATTTGCAGAGCAAACATACACAGTATCTGCTGTTTCTCCGTCTCCTCTCAGCTGAGAGGATATAATATTACAAAACATAAGCTTGAGCCCACGAATAAAGAAATTATTTTGCTGTTAGCTAGGAGCACAAGAGTGACTCTGCTTGTGGAGGAAAGAGACCTGAAGTGAGGATGGGGGTCCAAATAAATAATGTGCAAAGGCAGAAATAGGCTGGGAGTAATGAAAAGGTGGCTTAGTGATGATGTGGGAGAAAGGAACGTATGGGCTGGAGAGAGGATGGAGTGGGGAGTTACAGGGGTAGAACTGTGGGGAACAAAGTGAAACGAGAGCCAGAGAATGTAGGGGAAAGCAAAGAACGTGAGGAATTCCAAATAGTTTGGTTAACAAAGTAGACAAATAACATAGCCAGGAAACAATGCCACCTGTGCAACTTTTCATTGGTAAATATAAAGGGGAAAAAAACCCTGTTAATGCTTGATGTACTGAGATCTGCGCGCTTCAGTGGACAAAGGTAGCCCAAGATATGTAGGAGGAAACAGACTAACTTAGAAACGGTAGGGAAATTCTTTGTGGTCTGTCGGTGTTTTATGTAAATGTTCGAAACAAACAACCTGTAGAAAATGGTGAGATGACTGGGCATAATAGAGAAGAGACACATGAGTTGGTCAGGGCTACAGCGGTGTCTGTATGTTGGGTACGAATACGTGCAGTTAGAATACGGGTATTTCTTTTACAAGATTAATCTTCCTTTTATTAGCTGTCTTTTAGAAATGCAGGTCAAGGCAGAGGTTCATAAGCTGGAGAAATCATGAAACAAGCCTTTTCTGACCTATATAACAAGCAGCTGAACAAAGAGGATATACTGACTCTTGATCAGAGGAATTGAGATCTGAAAAAGCTCCTTAAGTCATTGCTTTTTGCGCGGTGTTGAGGGCCATACAGAAAACATGGAGTCACAGCCGTCATTCTAATAGAGTCATCAGTCACCATCGACTGCTTGCAGGAAAAAATATCCTGGGTTGTCTCTCACAAGAGCCTTGTAACGTGGTGGTGTTGGAAGCCAAGTGGCATCTGTGCCCTGAATGTTACAGAAGCATGCTGGTAAGTACATTTTTCTGTTGGCCAGTACTTCAAGATAATCAGTGTATGGTTACTGCATTCAGAGCTGGAGCTCTGCCGCATCTCAGACATGATATTTTGTGCTGCTGCTGTCATTATAATAAATACCTATTACAAAAATGTGTCCTTTAGATGCGCGTTTTCCAAAGCAAAACCAGTCCAAAGCTGAACTCTGAGCCCCGAACGCAGAGATTGTAGTGATGCCGTTGAGAATGACCTTTCCAAAACTGTAGGTATTGCTAGCTCCATCTTCCTTAACTATCTCACACTTTCGTAAGTGTCCGGTAGTTTTTACTGCCTTGAAAATTAAGGATTTTCTGTAGTTGGCGTCATGTAGGCACTCAGTTCAGCAGTAATTCAGCTGGTGTGTCTGTTAAGATAGGTGCCCCAAAGCTGGGTGTTTCTACTGTTGGATACTCTTGCAAACGTTGGCCTGAATGACACGTCCACCATCAGTGATTGGTATTAGTGGTCTGGAGCAGAACCTATTTCTTTTGACCAGCAGACATCTGTTCTGGTGATTACACCATTAGCTGCTTTTATGTTGTTTAGTATAATCATAACCACAACGCTAGTAATTCTTTCGTCAATATGCAACCGATACAACTTCTAGTCCTCCAGCAACGTGGCGTTTGCTTTGAAATGTGTCAGGCTCCTTCGGTCCAAATAGTATTTAAGCGACACTTTGTAATATGTTTAGATATGTAGAATTTAGAAATGAAAAGTCAAACACAGGACTCGCCCACGTATTCTTATAACTAATATGCTAAAGGCACTAACTATGAAATATGTCTTACTTCATCAGGCTACGTGTGCGGCACTTTTTTGACTGCATTTGACTGCTATTTTCCTATAGCGCGAAAAGGTATGAATGCGCTAACGCGTGATAGCAACACGGGGGATGTAATAGGTCTTCAGAGTCTCCTGTGATTACCTGCAGAGTGGAAGGGAATAAACTGTTCTCCATGTCCGCTGGGACCGGGACGAGGCATAATGAGCTTAAATTGCAGCAGAGATTAGTCTAGACATTAGGAAAAACTTTCTAAGTGTAAGGATGGTTAAGCCCAGGAGTAAACTGCTTGGGGAAGCTGCAGCATCTCCATCTGTGGAATTTCTCAAGCGCAGGTTAGACGAGTATCTGCTGGGAATGGCGTGGTTTTAACCAGTTCTGTCTTCGGGCAGGAATGAGAAGGGAGTACCGATTGTGCTTACGGTTGTACGCTGCTCGATTTGTCTCTGACCGTTCATTCACCTGCCATTGCTCCTGGTGCAGCAAACTGGTATTCTTTGTCACAGAGGCAGGGATTCTTATTTATTTAAAACTTCTTAAACAAGCTTTTATTTTCCTCCATGGCCCGAACCACCGTTAGCAGACAAACTCATTTCACTCGGAATCCTGCTTACCAGCTTCCCCCGTCTGCGTGTCTAGAACTGTCCCGTTGAACAAGGCCATCATACTTCTTAAATTCAATGTGTGTATTCGTTCTGTAGACACTTTTGAATTTGTATATGGTTAATAAAGCGGAGTTCCTGATTCTTATTGGCTATGTAAATATTTTGTTTACATCAATCTCGCAATAATTGTAGTTTAAGCTTGCAGCTAGCTCCACCGTCGGCTGGCGCTAAACAACTCTAGTACCACCGTAGCATGTAGTTCTTTGTTTTAATCAATCCCCCACTTACACAAACCCACTCTACTCTTTCGGTAAAAACAGCAAGGTAGCATCAAGTCAAAACCAAAGCTATAATTTACTCACGCCAAGGAGTTCCTAATAATTAAACTAAGGAAGGGTTGCTTTTCCTTGCTTGTGTCTTCCGCGAACCACCGCTGTTCTGCAGCCACAACAATGCGACAAAGACAACAATTGCCTTATTCGCAGCTCTGCAGAGATGCATTGTAAGAAACGATCCTGGCTTGAGAATTTGCTCTCTAAATAGATACGAGAGCCAAAGGTTGAGAGAGAAGAATATTCTCATTCCACAGATGTCAACAAAGGCACAGAATAAGGAAACGAATTTCCTTGTCACAGAGCAAAGGCAGGACTTGAACAGATTTCTTGAATCCTTGCTCATGTAATTGGTTTAATTTTTTGCCTCTGCTGTAGACTTACTGTGGGGAGTTATTTGAGTTAATCTTTTTTTATTCCTGTGATGTAATTTTTTTGTCAATCGACTAAGCAGTGCTTCCGTGTAAAGGTAAATGAGACCAAATTGTTAAAGGAGAGTTAAGATCTTTAGATCAATCTTCTTAAATGCAAATTTTTCTTATATGACGATACAGTGTACGCTATTGTGTTGATATATAGTAGTGCTAAGGAGCATAAAGAGGTTCCAATAGAATACAAAGACTTATTTTATTTACTACTTCAGAGAAGCATAGATGTAACAGGACGAAAGCAGAAAGCGCAAGCATTTTTAGAGGTTGCGCTTTGAAAAATAATAATAAAATGTGCCATCATGTTTCTACAGAATATTATCTACGCAGAAAAAATTGTATAATTCAGGCCCTGCAAATCAGAGACTATTTAGAAGAATTAAGTAGAGAATTTGTAATCTACTTTGTAAAGCTCAAAAAAAAAAATAATTGCAGAGCTGTAGCCTGTGCAGCAGACAAAAGAGTGAAGACATCGAGAGCATATATATATTTTTTATATATATATATGAAATTATTTTTTTTTAGCATGTTCCAAACCCTCAGTTTCTGATGTCTCTTACTGACGAATCGGTTTTCTTGTCCCATACAGGCGTTTCATGGTGGCTGCAGTTGCTGCAATGGCAGCTTCGGCTTTGTGCCTTGGGGATCCGCGTCCACTTCTACCAAGTTGTTGAGAAGTTGCAGGTATATTTTTCCTGGAAATAAACACGTGGGGTATTTGTAAGTGGGAGAGGTCTCCCTGTTCCCAGTCCTGTGATGGTACAAAGCCTATTCTTTAATATTTACTTGAATATATAAAGTCACTGGTTTTAATTTTTTTTCTTGCTGCTGATAATCTATACCATCCTCTGCGTCGTTTAAAGATCTCAACTGATGACATAGACTGCAATAAGATAATATAAATCTCTCTTGTATTTGTAAATGACATGTTTTGAGAACGTGACTTTGGCATTTTCTCTTCTGCCTATATTTTTTGTGTTGAGACTGTTTGAGTCTTCCTGCGTGGGCTTTATGTAGTGGCCTGCAAACACGCGATCGCTGGAAGGTGAAGCTGCCTGAGCGGTAAGATAAGTGCCCTGCTTCTGTCAGAGCACATTAATTTCTGCTAATGAGATTTTGGAGGGAAACATTGCGCGAAATATTAGTAGATAAACTTTTCAAATGAAACATCTGGCCTTTTGTGCAAAAACTTCGGTCCTATTCCACAAATTAAATGGCAGGAATATATCTGGGGAAATGTATCTATCCGCTCCTGGGTAAAATCTTTGTTTTTAAGATCATGGTGCTTGGTTTGAAAAATAAAAGAAGTGCTTAAAGTCCTTGAATTTTTCCCTTGGTTATAATGGAGTCACTGTTCTTTCCCTGTCATCCGCAATTCTCGAATGCTTTTAATCAAATCCTCAGGATTTAAATTATTAAACATCTTTTTGGGATTACATTTTTTATTCCTAATTATACTCAAAAGATATATATCATGAAATATGCAGCATGTAATTGCGATTAAAGCGTGCAGTCTCCCAAAAGATGGGTCTAACAGTTTTATACATCCAAAATTTAATTAGGCAGATAATGGGGTTAGAAGTGAGATCTTTAGGGATGGGCTGAGGAAGGAAGGAAATTTTTGGAATTACGTTTTTGTTTTTTTTTTTTTTTTTTTTTTTTGATGGAGGCAAAAATCAATATGGAGGCTGCAAATGCAAATCAAAGTCATATTTCTTTCCTGATCACTTGTGTCTTCTTTATTCTTGTATCGGCCTCAAGATTGTCCGTACGAAACCTGAATTTATCTACATAGTGCACAAGTAATTCAATGAGTCGCAGGACAAAGTCTGATTTTCTACATAGTTGGGTTTTGTGGTTGTTCCTTCTTAGACATCTGAGACATCGTGTTTAGACTTAAACTCTTCCACGATCAGGAGGAAACTTTCCCCAGGTAGATTTCCTGGCCCGCCCTTCCCGGGCGCATTATTAAAGGCTGTCTCCTCTGCTTGGCTGCCTGCTTTCATGAGGGATACAGGAATTTGATATCTTTGAGACCTCCTTCCTCTCTCCAACTCAGCTGTAATTGGTCAATCAGTTCCAAAGTTATTAGGGGGATGAGAGGAGAAGGGGGACGGGCAGACAGACGCAGACAATTTCATTGCATGAATCTCATTTCCTTAGGAAACTAGGAATAAAAAAAATCAATTAAGGTTAAGACCCGCCGGTACCCTTCTTCAATTACTTTGTAAGAACAATGCCTTTTGCTGAAGTATGCATTATATATGATATCTTGATCAGTCCAGCATAGGGTGAAGCCTGTTTGGGAAGTTGTTCACAAGTGTCCAAATCCAGGATGAAGACCTGGTTTTTCTGTAAACAGTAGCTGAGGTTGCGGAGCCTTTGGCAGCGTCAGGACTCACCTGCTGTGGGTTGCAGTTCCGTCATGTAGGTTCAAAAGGACACAACCCACCCTTTTTATTCCCATCGGTGGGCGCGATGCTGGTGTTTCCAACACCCCTCGTGCGCTTCAGGGCTACGTTCGCCTTCGCTTTGTTCTGTTTGCCATTTAAATCATGATGGAAATTTCAGGTGCAGCTTTTTCAGGATGCACCCGAAAAGCCTCCTCGTGGCTTTCGCCCAAAGAGAAACCGCTGCGTGACCACTTCGTCTCTGGGGGCAGAAGATAACGGGGGACATCTCAAATACGCAGGAACGTTGCACCAGGGCTTACGTCCACCGAGCTGCGAGGGAGGAGGACGGTGCTTAGCCATCTCGTTCTGTGCCTCTTCCAGCATCAGGAGGTTCCTACAAGCCGAACAACTCCAAAGGCACGTGGTCCCATCCATGCTTTTGTTTCAGCACCGAATGACCTTCCACCCTGCTTATTAACCGATTCCTTCTCTTTTGTTGTGAGCGGTTCTCTTATTTCTTTCACCTTCTGGAAATTTCACTGGTTTCCAAATAATTCTGTTTACCCTCCCTCTCCATGTCATTGGTAATTTTTTTTTTTTTTTTGGTTTAAATATTTAACATTTCATTAAGCCTCTGTTTCTATGATCAGGAATAATTCAAAAAGAGCTTCTAAGTGGCAGACGTATTGAAATTATGTAAAACACCCTAATGTTTTCACAAGCCTTTTTCTGGGCTGTCTTCTAAATCACCATCAAAATCCCAAACCAAAAGAAAACAAAAAACCCCCAAGCAAACAGGTGTTTTTTTTTTTTTTTTTTTTTCCTGTTCTGGTTGCAAACCGAACGAACCTATATGAGCAATCTGAAATGTTTATGCAAAAATCATCAATTTTCTGCTATCCTGCTTTACCCCGCAGAGATGTCCAGATTTAACACTTTGGGGCTATAGTTTCTTTTTCTTCCTCTTATTTCAGGATTTGTTATGCTAACATCTTGCTCTGCTGTGGAACTGTTTACAGTAAAGAACAAGCCACCCTTATTTGCCTAGAATCTCTGTGGTGAGGGGGTTTTATGTTTACGGAGAGAAGGAGATGAAGGATGAAGATGTTAATGGAGGAAGCATCCGCGTGTCAGTGCATTATATGTATCGCCTTGTTTCTTGTTTTACTCCTCTGCATTTTTCATTTCCCTAATGATGTTTTATTAAAAAAAAGCGACGCTTTTCCTGTACATCAGCTTGAAGGCATTTCCATGGGACTTTGCTATAACGTCACCCGAGTTATTTAGCTCCTCGCGGAGTGATGTGGAACCAGGATTCAAACCCTGACCAAAACCTTTTGAACTCAAGGGCGTTCTTTTCGATTTAGTGACTTGCCGTAAGGCTTGGAGACAATTCCTCTGGCTAAAATCAGCGAGGAGAATCTTGTTTCTCTTGGCACGGGATCAACCTCTGCATCAAAATGGTGGCAAATAATGTTTTCCAGATTTTATTTGTTACTACAGCATCAGAATCACCTTTCCAGGCAGATGCGGTCTTCCTAAAATAGAGATTGCGGTTTATGTCATTTGCATGTAACGCATTATCATGGCCATTATTAATTCCCCTAGTAACTCTTTACTATTAGAAAAAAATTGCATTGCAGGACAGTAAGTATCTATCAGCAGGTACGCTTTCTTTTTTTTTGAGCTGGCTTCTAATGCAGCAGCCTTTCATCCCTCTATATGAGATTTACCTTTAACCTAGAATCTTTCACCCGTTATCTATAATGTATAATTATAAATACATTGTAGTCTTGAGTAAGTACAATTAAAAAGGGTAATTCGTTTCCCTCCCTCTCTCTCCCATCCTCCCACCCAAGTCCTTAGGTTTAATTTTCATGATTATGTTAGATTATGAGTCATTTTAAATCATGGTATCCAGTAGAGACTACTCCTACTCTGCAGCTCTTTTCAACAGTTGTTTATGGTAGTTTCAGCCTCTTTCTGCCTCTCTGAGGCTCTTTATTTTTAAAGCAAGGCAGACAAGGCCTAAAATTATTCCATTAAAGAGGTGCAATTTTTGTAATGGGACTTAGAGTGCTCTGCAGAAGTGCAGGCAAGTTTCTTCAATATCCTGAGCATTATTCGCTCATTTAGTTAAATGATGTTTCTAATTCCCTGGTAATTACATGTAATGAGGCACTCTTTCTCTTCTTGATGAGACTTTAGCTTAATATGAGATGTCGTATTTTTTTCTTTTTCTTTTTTTTTTTTTTTTTTTTTTAGGGATAATTACCCTTCCCAGGAAAAGCAGGGGGTTTGTTGTGCAGAATATATAGCAAATTATTTTATTTCCTGCCATCTTGACTGCCAGTAAATTATAAAATTAAGTTTCAGTGGAGCATTAGCACCATTTTGGAAAGGCTTGAGATTTTTTTTTTTTTCTTATTCATGTATTGATGTCCTTTGGGACTGTTGAGCTATTATTCATAGAATAGATGTTTTTCTGCCAGTTCCTAGTATTAGATGGTATTGAAGCAGCAACATAGGTTTAATTTTTTTTCTGGATAATATCCAATGCAGAGTGGTCTTGTTAGTTGCTTTTTATATCAGGTAATTATCTTTATAAAGTTTTAGTAATACTTCCTCCCCCCCCCAACATTGGTGACTAATTACATTTATTTTTATGTGTGTTGTAATATTGAATGCTGAGGACCTTTTTGTTTCCAATTCTGGCTGGCTGTTCTTTCTTAAATTTCTTACGATTCAACAACATTGAGGATGTTGGAATGAATGAAAAGCTGGAGGATACATAAAGTTAACAATAATGCAGCGTTTAGCTTCAGTAAAAGTAGAATCAAGATCAATTTTAATTACTCTGAATTTCCTATCTTTTGTTAACTACCATTTTCTTCCTGGTATTGTGATAAGGGGATTCTTTGCCTTTTTTTTGTTGTTTTGTTTTTAAATCAAAATACTGTAAAAATCATGAATGGTATATCATCTAAGAATAAAATTGTATAAGGGTGATCTCTACATTAGGAGTTGAACTGTCATTTTAAAAAAAAACATTTAGTTGTCTAATTATTACGGAAAATCTAGGGATGGATTTATCTCACCTACCTTTAGCTATCTGAAAGCAAGGTTTTTAGTCTAAATGAGGTAGCCTCCCCTATCTCCCGTTTTTGAAGTATTGTAAAACAACACCTGTTTGTGCGAGAAACTTATATGAAGGCTGAGGTCTATTGGTCACAGCGTTCCCCCGAATTCATTTTTTTTTTCTCTCTGCTGTGGCTTGAGAGATGGCTTACAGCTTGTGCCACCTGGCAATGAGCAAAAACCTGGGTCCGAGTGTTTGCAGGTGGACTTCTAGTGGGAGGTGTCCCTGCCCAGGGCAGGGGGCTTGGAACTAGATGATCTTTCAGGTCCCTTCCAACCCAAATCATTCTGTGATTCTATGACTTTGGTCAAGTCACTTCACCTTCTCCACATCGGTCTCCATTGATAATGGTGTTAAGATAAGGCCATGGAAGAACCTTTATTGACATGAAGAGATATATTCCTGTATGTGACTGTATTGCATTTATACCCTTTGAAGTCAATGAGACAACCTACGTGCTTTAAAAGATGTTAATTTAAGGGTTTTGTAAGGTTAGCGTCAGAATCTGTACTGATTGAAGGATGAAGTCTTGAAAATGGGTGGGCTCCTGTATCAGAAGTGTACTTTTTCTGTCTAAGGTACCACAGTGCTGCAAAGTTCTAAATATAAAGGCACATCTTCATGATAAAACCAAGATTTGGAGAGGCTAAAGTGCAATCAGCGGTAGAAAATAAATGTCATAAATAACTTTTTGATCCCAAATACTGTGACCCCAATTCTATAGAAAGAAGCTGGAAAAATATGACTGCATCTCACTCTTTATTTCATCTTAAGCAATTTGACATCAATCAAATGACTATAGAGGCAAAGGCATGAACTTTTATTTCCCAGCCCACGGGATTGCTGTCAAATTGCAATTTTCAAAATTGAAAGAGTCGTTAAGCTAGATTTTCTCCATTTTCTTCCTGGTTCTTTCCCTCAAACTTTCCAAAATGTACCTCTCAATTTTGTAGTGTACTATTCTACAATGTGGGGGGAAATTAAAGAAGCTCCTGAAAAAAATTTTTTACCGCGCAGTGGTAAAATCTCCTTTTTCTGTCTGCAACTCAGTATATACATCTAAAGGAAGACTGCATCAAAGAAGAGGGAGTGAATGAAATTTGAGCAGTAAGATGTTGGCAGGTAAAAGAAACAAGTTTGGTACACCCATGTTGCGTGATTTAAAGCTGTCTGGCTACAACTGGTTACCTCCAGTCTGCTGCAACTCCAAGCAAATACTCTGACCTGCTAAGAAGGGGAGCGTGTTACCAAGTGGTTGTATTTTATGGGCGTCAACTTTGAGTAAAAACCTTTCCTCGATAGTATTAGGTAGGCAGGGCACGCGTTCGTTAAATGCTTATTGTGTTTAAATGCATGAGGCGACCCCATCCTTGTAATAGAGAGGTTCAATGAGATACCTTTCAAAATCCAAAATCAGACTTTACAGGTGTTGTCCATCTACTTGTTGCTTTTGTAACAACAGCGCTTGGGAAGCCACGGTGGAGATCTGTGCTCCATTAGGAAGAGAGCTATAGAAACCCACCGAGGCAGCACCCACCCAGAAGAATTTATGCTCAAAGCCGATGATCCTGGTGATGGGGGTTATTCTCATTCTTACCAGTCCGTCCCAGAAGTCATGCTCTGCCAAAGTGCCTTCTCTTTTATTGATGCGCTTCTCTTAAGTGGTATTTATGAGGAATGTAACCACCCTCTTGACTGCTGCAAAACTTTGGGAGGTACCTAAATCTGATCGGGGTTTTGCTTTCTCTTAAGTTTCTCAAAGTTTCTGAAAGCCAAAGCTCCTTGGTAGACCTGACCAGGTCAACGCTTCCCTCATCTTTAAAACCAACTATAATGGTCTCCTCGTGTTTTACAGTTGTCACAATCTGGTAGTAACTTCAAAGCCTGCCTAATATATGCAATTTTCTCTTGAAACAACAACAACAAAAAGCTTCTAGTGGAGAGAGTGCCCGTCTCGGCTGTGGTGACCCATGTTCAGCTGTGAACTCTGCTAGAAGGAATTTCAGCTTCTTTTTAGGATGCTGCCGCAACTGTCGGGGTACAGAGCTGCTTTCAGATGGCAGATATGATGCAGGAGATAATGATCAGCACCACAACTGATTCATATTTAAATAAATAAAAAGTTAGGCTTATTTTGCTATTGTTTCACATGGCTGCAAATCCGCAAGCATTCCCTGTGTTGCCTGATCCGTTCCAAGCTGTTGACCCTGGAGCGAGAGTACCTGTCTGCCAATTTTTCCCCAGCTCCAGAAGATCTCTGGAGTGTCACCAGGTCATCCCTATTGAAAGCTTGCTTAGGTGGCCGTAGTCCACTTGGATATTCTTGGACTGTCACTGATGACGGAGCTGGTACCCAAACAGAGCTGAGCCAGGCACATCCCTAAGCCACCAGAGATGGGTGTGGAGTCCCGGGCATTTGGGTAGATCAGTCATTTTCTGGGAGCAGAGGATTCCCAAGTGCATGATTTCAATGCCGAGCTACAGGCAGCTGACAGTGGCCTGAGAGCAAAGGCCACGGCAAAGCTGCCGTCAGCTACGCTGCCTGCACCCCAGCTGCTGGAGATGGGGCAGGCTGCGTGCCGGCGGGGAGCAGAGTGCCACAGCCCAGGCACAGCCTCTTTAAGCAAAAGGAAGGAAGGAAAGAAGATCCCAAGACAGCTGTCTGTCTTGTCCAAGCAGTAATTATCCCGTCCTCTTCTGAAATATTACAGGATTTGGCCAGAATAAATGACGAGGGGAGAGGGAAACCAAAGGATACAGTTTTAGCAGAGAGTTCTGCAAAGCTCTAGACTCCAGGGACAAGGCCAGGTTCTCCACAGGAACGTTGGCATTGCCGGTATCCCTGCATCAGAAGCCGAATCCAGAGAATTTGGAAGTTCTGCCATTGTCTTTGCAGTTTTCTCTGTTTAGTATTTCCTACCAGTAGAAGTCGGAAGGATCACAGCGTAGGGATTACGACAGCTTCATCGTGTAGCTGGCTGCGGATGAAAACCTAAATCCCAGTAACCACATGGCAGTGGGGTGTGTGTGCAACCACTGTAACGCCGTGGGGAGCAGAAAAGCGGTAAAGGTAAGTTAGGCTGATACAGGAGGCTGGGCTCATCCACACCTGCGTTGCCATTTTTCAAATGCCATTTTTCCTCAGGTGTAATGTTTGGATTTTGCATTTTCATCTCCGTCTTACTCTTCCTTTTTATTTTGCTCTAGGAATTTCTGTATTTGGTGAAGGATGGGAATGGAGAATGGGAAACCCGGTCTGTTCGAATTGCTCATATTGCCCTTTTTAGATAATACCATTTTGGAAGGCTTCAGTATAAAACCCTGAAAAATCACGGTAACTTGTGGTTTATTCCAAGGCATAAATGTTGATGGAGGTCACCAAGTTAAGCTCGTCTTTCTTGCCAGTATTTAAGCATTCAAATATGTGAGACAAGCAGTTTTGAACAGTATAGTGCTGGAGAATTATTCACTGTTCTTGTGTGGAAATGGTGATAAATGGACTAAAACTCCCTGGTGTTGCTTTTTTGGCTCCGTGCTGCAGCTGAGCAGACTGCCAGGATGGTTCGCGCTTCGTGCCTGCCAGATGTGAGGCCAGGAGCAGCTGTTTGGAGAAGGGTCCACCCTCCAAGGGCAGCGTGAAGAAGCGGCAGCACTGCTCGAGGGTGAGCCTTTCAGTCCGGCCCGAGCCTGGAAAGTCGCAGTTTGCACGCGGGTTGGCAAAAGCCTGGTTGTGGCTGTCTGTCAGGCGGGAGGAAGGGGGTCTTTGCTGGTTTTTGGTCTCCTGTAGTACGCGGTCCAACAACCTCAAACGCTGCCAGTCACGGTAGCACGGGTCAGTACGCGGAAACCTGTCTACCAGGACTGGAGTAACTCCAGCTCCCCTTTCAGAAGGGCTAATTAGGAGCCATCAGATTAAATTCGCTGTTCCGTATTAGAGTAGCTCTAAGCCAATGGCCTATAGGCAAACAACTGCCCGGGTTAGTAAATCAGAGAAGTAACCGTTTGTTGACGTTTCTGTCTGTTAGCCCCAGACGTCGGTATCCTGATGGTAAAGTGGCTCTCCGTCATGTGCACTTACACCACCGCAGATTAGGATACTCGGTTCAGATTGTTACAAATGCCTTTATCCATTCCCATTGACATTTTAAACAAACGGTGATATATTTAGTACAATAATTACAGTTATTTGATTACCTTTCTTTTAGCCTGAAGTAGAAGGCGACTGACAGATGTGAATACCTCCGAGACCAATACTCTGTAATAAACTAACATTATTTATTACAAGATGCATTTTATTAATAGGAATTGGCAGTAATTAATTCACTAAAGTTGATGTTACTAATAATTACGTGTAATTCGTGAAATATTTATGAAAGAAAACTGTGTATAAAAATGATGCAAAGGTCATTTAGCTAATCAGTTAATAAATACCACCACTATTTCTAGGGAGCCTCTCTCATTCTGAATACTTTCAGATTTTCCTTAGTGAAATAATTTTTTAAACATTTTTTGTTCAGACATGGAATCTTGACATGGAAGCAAACATTTCTGGTTATTGTTTTGAGCCGATGTATGTACTGTTTCCTTTGCTAATTCACTTTGTCCTCTTTCCTTGTTCATAGTGAAAGATCCTAATTAGAGATAGCGCTAGCTCAATCTAATTTGGGTTATCAGTGAGTTGCGGTGTCTCCCAGTTTAAGGATATATGAATATATCTCTGTCTTTTTAACTTGATTCCACTGACTTTCCTTGGAATCAAATAACTGTCATCCAAATTAATAGCTGACATCTGAACTGGAAAAATCTTAGCGTCATTTCTGCTCGCTTTGACTTCAGTGACAAAAACCGCCCTCTGACCTTGCGAGATGCAGGATCAGACCTGGGGCCGTTCCACGTTCATGCCTTGAACAGTAATATTTCACTGATTTGGTAGCCTTTTTCATGGAATGTGCTGGTGATATTTGTGGAGGAAGGTGCAGAATGAGGTTATCTTGTCCATTAGGTCATCCTGTGTGATACAGGTTATGGAGAAGTTCACCCTCCTTTGAATTAAGCCAAATGACTTGTGTTTGCTTAATGCCAGTCTTTCAGATGTTCAGACATGGTTTGAAATGTGAAGAGCCAGGGAATCCACCACATCTTGCTGTCGTATGCTCCAGCAGCCAGCCAGGCTCACCCTTCAAACGTGGATGGATCCGGCTTCAGTTTCTTGCTGCGAGTCAAACACAAATTATTAGGCTCAATGACAAGTTTGCCGTATAAAATTCCATGTTGTCTTCTGAAGAAGAGCAGACTTGGTGATCTAATAATGTTCGTTTCCATGAGTCTATGAGAGCCACCTTTGCACTTTCCTCATTCTGGCACTGCTTTATGCTCAGTCATAAAACAACCTTCAGCACTCAGCCTTTTGGCAGAGAAGAGAATTGCTTAAGGACTTCAGGGATGAGGAGGTGAAGAGAGCGTCGTGCTCACCGCCTTAAATCCCGGCGTGTGGAGCGGTGACCCAGGGCTGATGTCACTTCTGTGGGTGGATTACGTGGCTCTGGGGCGGCTCCGAGCAGGGCGACGGACGCAGGGCTGCCCTAAATCAGGGAGGGGTTGGTCCGTGTTCATACGCTGTCTTGAATAGTTGTTCTCTGCCTCGGTGGTGTTCTGCTGACCAGAAACAGATTGCACTTAGACAACCATGACCGTGAGGTCCTTAAAAGCAAACCTGTGCGTGGAACCACAGTTCCTTTTATTTTGTGATCAGGAGACTGCTGACCCGTGAGGAAACCTTGGTCTTCAATATTGAAAGCTTGTTTCTCGTGCGTGTCATTCACAGTAACAAAATATGCCTAGGATTCTCCCTTAATTAAGAACCTGTCCGTGTGGGGCAGCATGTATGAGAATGTCTTTCATGGTTGTCTGCCCACTGATAGCCCAAACGTGCACAGATCAAACTCATAACTGACGTCTGTGATCTACGCATAAACCCAGTTATAGATCTGTCACTGGTCTCAATCTGAATGGCCTCATCAGCGTCTCATGCCGTATTCAGTTTTTGTGGACTAACTTTATAAAACAAATCTTTAAAGAACTATTTCATTTTATGGTAAGATCTGATGCAGAAAATATTATTACATCAGACAATGAAATATATCTGGGTAGGCCATATAGTCTTGAATGGCTAATGAGCATCAACAGAAATTGTTCTGGCTGATAAACGTTTGTCTTTTACTTAATAGCCGTTACCTTCTTTAAGCACAAATCGTGCCCCGTTAAAGTGGAAGATGCTCAGCCTTCGTTCAACAGGACAGCACAGATTTTGCATTTTCTGCTGCTGGGGTTGGTTAGTCTTTAACGTAACGTGTTCTGCAGAAGTCATTCCTTTCTGTGCAAATATGTTTCTATGCCTCTTTCCCTGAGGCAGCAGAGGTGATACCGTGCCTGGTGCTCTGTGTTTATGAAGATGAAATTGGCTTGCAAGGGTTTTCCTTGCATTGGTTAACTTTGAGAAGAAAATTTTCTGGAGGAAGAGCTGGTAGACAAGAGCGTTTTGTATCTTCCTGTGGGTCAGTGTGAAAACACCCGTGATCACAGCGGTGCAGGATTCATCCCCGCTCAGCATCCTGCCGGGTGGCAAAATGGTGCTGGTGGTGCTCAGGGTCTGGATGTTACTAAGAACTTGGTGGAGGAGCTCAGACGAAAGACCTGCAGATGGAAATGATATCTCCTGATGTCAAGAATGAATTACTTTGGCTTCATTCTTTCCAACTCTACTTTTAACAAAGCAATGAATTTTTTTTTTTTGTTGAGCCCCGCTAAGCTTCGGGGTGATGTTCCTCCGAGAGGATACTGGGCAGAGAAGTGGAGAGAGAAAACAGTAGCAGAAAACAGACAAGAAAGGATGGAGAGTGCAAGGCCACTCCTGACTTTTGGCTTCACCCCTTTTGTTTGGCTGGTTCCCGATGGGGAGAAAGCTCCTCGGGCTCTGCTGGCTGCCCTTAACTAAGATCAGCTGAGATCTATCCCAGAGGGTCAGAGACCTGGGCTGGCACTTCCAAACAGCGTTGCTTTGGATGCTAATATACCAGTGCATACAGAATAATACACTGGTTATCTCAGGTCTGCTTTCTTTAACATGAATAAGCATGAATTTATAAATAACATCAAAAGAATAAGATGACCGCCATAAGGGATGGGTTAGAAAGGAGTTGATTGCATTTAATAACGAGGATTGAGTTCTTAACCCAGGGGTCCCTACGGAGGTGTCCCCCTCCTTGGCTGATGGCAGTCCCTCTGCGAAACACGTGCCACCCTGTGTGGTGTTACAGAGGATGGGCTAGAGCCGTATCAATCTCTTAGTCTTCCCCCACTAAATCCATCTCAGCTCATTAATAAATGACGAGATTTGGTCTTGCATCATTATATAGCCTAACTGAATGGGGAAGCAATTTTCTGAGATTATTTGAATTGCCTGCCCTGCAAAATAAAAATGAAAAAGCTCTTGTTATTTTCAACTAATAAACAGACTCGCAGGAAGGAAAAAGCCTCAGCGGCAAAGAGGAGAAACAGCAAAACAAGGCAAGGGAAATCTGCACACGAGAGGGTCTGTCGCAGAGAATATGTACAAATCCAGGGTTCCTCTTCCTGCTACGCAAACCATTTTAGCCTCTGCTTCAGTTACAAACAGTCCTCCTGACGGGCAATCGCCTCGTAAAAAAATAAAAAATAAAAAAAAAAAAAAAAGGAACAATTTTGAATTGCCTCGAATAAGCTTCCTAACAGGCAACTGGTTCTGAGAGAACAATTTTAAACTCTCTGTCTCCTTATCTTCTGTCGACATCATTTTTCAGAAGGGGCAACAGGGCCAAATTAAATCGCCTTGCTGCAGCCAGTCTGTCTGTCTGATTGCATTGCGACTCTTGCCCATTTTGAAGATTTTCTCCAGCAGTTTAAAACCGAGACGGGAGGAAAGTTCGTGTGTACCCGCACACGCGGATGCACACAAACCTGTGCCTCCCTTCCCTTACGCTTACTCAATTACGGATACATTTACAGCGTAAGAAATTCAGAAGTCTGGTTGTTCTACTCCATGGCCAGCTCCGTCTGGTTGAAAGTGTCAGAACTTACCCCTCAAACCCCTCCCCCTTTTTTTTTTTTCCAAAGCCAAACTAAGAGCTTGGAAGCAAGAAAATAATAGGAAGATGTGTGTGAGTTATTTTAATCCAAATATTACTCGTGGAAAGAAGCGTAGGGAAGCGTGTCAGGCAGCCGTCGGGTCTGATTTGTCGCGTTCGCACTAAGGCAGGAGCAAAAGGCTCGGTTGTCTTTTGTCTTTGGTAATTCTTGTGCCGCCGTCTCACCTCTGAAGCCTCCCTTGTCTGCAGAAAGTTTGATTTTTGACCCAGGTGCAGCTGTTGGGACTGAACAGGAGCGGTGAGCGCGGTGGAAGAGAAAAGAGACTGGGAAATGAGATGCGCTGCAGCCAGCAAATGGATTTGGAGAACCTGATTGCTGTATAACAAAAGGAGCCTCTGGGATATATTTTACTTACTGGCGGAAAGGAGAGAGCTGCGGTCTTGGGACGTGTTTCTAAGGCCTGCAATGCACATTCATCGCCTTTGGATTGTGTCCAAGTGCTGCTCAGAATCCTGATGGCTCTTGAGCGGCATTAAATCAAGATGGACGTCACTTTACATCTCATTGCGAATGCACTACCTGAAGCAGGGGCTTGCATGTAGCATTCCTTTTCGGGCAGAGGCTTCTGCCTCGAGGGAGGTTTGATCTAGCTAGGAAGAAAGGAGGGAAAACCTTTTCTCATGCCCCAGTCTGCCAGTCACTCGGTGCGTAACCAACTGTGACTCACCAAAACCCCTTCCTCGGGAGCTTCGTGTTGTGTTTGGGGGGATCCAAGTCAATGCTCCTTGGCATGCCTCTGTACTGAGGGCACAGCCAAGGGAAGCAGACGAGCTCTGTCTTCAGGCTGGAGTTTCCCCACTGCTATAACTGTTTTCGTAAGCTATTATTGGGTGTTGGCTCCTATTTCAGACCACCAGCTTGTGTAATTGCTGCATCTCCACCGACTACAGGCTGATGCTCTCTATGCATCCTAGTTAAGGCTTGCTTCTTTGTGTCTTCGTGTCTTACAAAGTCACAAACCACCAGGTGAAATCCTTCCAACTAACTGTACAGGGACAGTTAGAGTACCTGTGGAGGGAATATTTCATAATTTCTATGTTGGGAGCTAACTTCATAGTTGACCTACTCTTTATTCATGTATTTATAGAAACCACAGCTGTTCTCAGTAAAGAAGCAAACATGCAAGACTGGTAATTGTTTCTTCATCAGCAGATTAACATATATATAATATATAAATATATTATTGGTATTATATGATACACAGATCAGCAATATGTTTTTTTAAAAAAGAATTAATAGTTTGTGAAAGGAAAGACAATATCTTATTAAGAGAGAGTCTTCACCGTCTGCTCCCCCGTGCAGAAAGATATCTTAGCCTTAACCAAGAGAGCTCTAAACCGAAGTGGAAACCTTGTCATATGTGCTCTAGAAGTAAATGTGAGGCAAGAGAAAGGTGGAAGTATATGAATTCGGTTGTCAGGTGCCCAGGCAGGTGCTAATTTCCAGGAACATATTGTATATCGGTTGTGTTTGCATTGAGGAAGCATAAATGAGAGGTTGACACCCGTTCCTGGCGTTGGGCTTCTGTCAAATCACAGAATGATTTAGTTTAGAAGAGACCTCAAGAGACTGCGGGGTCCAGACCTTGCTGAAAGCAGAGGTACCTCCTCAGGTGGGTTCTGCTCTCCCTGAAACGCTCTGTGTGCCACTGGATCAGCGTGAATTTACCTTTACGCAGCCAGGCACCCAGTGTGAGGCGATGCTGGGAAACCTCCTCATTTGGAAAAAGGAAAAGGTCAAGAGGAAACGGCCTCAAGTTGCACCAGGGGAGGTTTAGATAGGATATTAGGAAAAATTTCTTCACTGAAAGGGTTATCAAGCACTGGAACAGGCTGCCCAGGGAGGCGGTGGAGTCACCATCCCTGGAGGGATTTAAAAGATGGGCAGACATGGTGCTGAGGGACATGGTTTAGTGGTGGTTTTGTCGGAGTTAGGTTGATGGTTGGACTCGGTGATCTTAAAGGTCCCTTCCAACCTAGATGATTCTATGATTCTGTGACAGTATTATAGCTGGGAATTTAAATAAAACTATGGGTACTGCACAGGTTTGTGTGTCTGAATCCTGGCTAATTTTACTTTTGGCATCAAGTGGCATCTGAAGAAAAACAGCCGGAGTCCCAGCGCAGCACCCATCCTTTCCATTTCCACTCACGGCAGAAGTAACCGGAGGTGGAGGGAGAAGCCTGGAAGGAGTGGAAGGTGTGCCAACCTTGGCCGTGTGCGTCCGATGAGTTATGCAGTGAGCTGGGGCTTGGGGGCCACGGGGAGGCACGGTCCTGGCACCCTCATCCTCCTCGGCCCTCACCCAGCCCTTTCTTTCCTCGGCACCATCCCAGGCACAGCTCTGCGCTCCCGGAGGATCCAGCCCCTGCTTCCCGTGGGTGCGCTTTGCTGTCTCCTGTCTGCCCAGCCGTGCACATCACGAGAGAAGACGACACAAGGGTGAAATTAAAAAAGAGACCGTGAAGGAAGCGGGCAGCCAGGGAAGGAAACCCACGCTTTTCTCTTGGAGCCCTCGGTAGAAACCCTAGAAGGTGTTAAACTGATTTAATCCTTGCCTTGTTTTATTTGGCCGTCGCTTGCACAATGCTGCTGTTGAATTTGGCGTAAGAAATAAATTCTGCCCATTTAGCCAGTGTTTCTAAATGTAGTCTTGAACAGGAATGTTTTTAGAGATGCTTAAAAGGAAAAAAAAAAAACCAAAAAGCTTTAAAAAGAAAAAAGCTCTCCCATACAGTAGAATGGAAGCTTTTTTTAAAGCCCTCTCCTCCACCCTCCCCCCCCACCTCCTTCTTCTCGAAAACACATTTGTAACCATTAGTTTGGTGTCATGTTGGGTGATGGTGGTATTTTCACCCTCCGCATCCCTCGGTGGCGGGGCGAGGGCTGCGGGAGGGCGGCCGGTGCCTCTCCGGCCCCGCTGATCATGAATCATGTCAGCGCGGAGGGAACCCGGGCCGGTCCCCGGCTCAGCCAGGGCTCCGGGCTGCCCGACTGCCTTCCCCGTCAACGGTTGTTTTTTTTTTTTTTTTTTTTTTGGGAAGAGATTTTTAGGCTTCCTTTCATTAACGGCACCACCGCATTAGGAGCTAATTAGAACTAGAGGTTCCTCTGTCATGTTTTACACAACAAGCAATTTCTCTTGCCAGTGGTGAAATGCCATAGCGTAATAAGGAATAGTCCTAAATTTGTCGAAAAAGCAGAAGGCCATTCTGCTCTAGCAGAACAGATACTTTTTATTAATAAGCCCTGTCGGTACAAGTTCAATATAAGTTACGAAACTGGAAACTTTGTTAATTCCTTTCTAAACGCGTAAGTTCTGTTTAGAGTAAGCTTTCTATTTACGGATTGTCGGCAGGATGAAAAATGATTAAAATTTGAAATAAACAAAAATATTTCTCCCCCAGAAAACAATTTCCTGCTGGAGTTGCCAACTTTGATAGTGAAATACTCCGTCTCGTAGAACCCTGTAAATAAAAGCTGAAAGACAATTAGTTAGATACCAGAAGAAAGAACAAGAGCAGAAAGGCAATGGGTTGTGGATATTGTCTTTTCTGTAGTGGCGGTCTGATAGTTCACGGAGATTTTTCTGTTTTAATCCTCATTTCCTCTCCCCGAGCCTGATGCTGGGCGCAGTCGTGTGCAGGTCTGTGCCCAGAGCGATGCCACGTGCGCCGGGCGCTGTTTGTTTGAAGGAGGCTAGATGGCAGTGACATCTGCCTTTGTATTCCTGTTCGCTGCTGTTTTCCTTCCAGAATGTTTAAAGTAAAAATAAGATTCCCTATGAAAATATGGCTGGCTGTACAGAGACGTTATTTGGTACGATTCCAGAGCACTGGGATCCTACCTGTTTCTAACCGGTAAGGTAAATGTTTCTATTTTCCTTACCCCTTGTTTACATATTTAATTACCGTTATTATATAGCCTACCTAAAGAGGAAAACAATTTTCTGAGGTTATTTGAATTGCCTGCCCTTGGCACCTCCACCTTAAAAACTACAAAATGCCAAAGCCACGTTTTGCTTAACAAAAGCTCTCTTGCAGTTCTTCAAAGATTTGGTTGCTAAAGTATTTGGTGTTAATTAGTTTTTCTTGGCCTTCGAGTGAAATGTACCTTCATTTTGAGCAGTTGGGATGGGCGTTTGTTGTGCTGGTTCTGTACTTCCCCCAGGTTTGCCTGCACAATTTTTCAATGGCCGGCACTTGCACGCACCAATACTCCAATTCCGTGCCCACGTTGAGAGCAAAGGCAGCCTTCGCTCTTCCTCTTCCTTCAGAGGCACATGGGTCAGCAAAGAAGAGCTGCGCGGCCAGCAGCGGCCCTTGGAAAATTACAAAATGAAGGTTATTTCTTAGGCCCTGCTCACACGAGGATCTCGAAGAACGTAGAGCCAAAAGGTCTTGACGTTAGTAAATGGTTGAGCGTATTTTAGTGCGTTGGGCGGCTGCTAAATCCACGTTGAGATCCGGTGATTAGGAAGCTGTACCGGGTTTTAAACATCGATGGCGCGATAGTTTGTGTAATCTCTTTATTCTCGGTGTTTTCTGTACCATGCAATCTATAGTAGGAACATAGTATATAGTAGGAATATATTACAGCATATGGTATAGTATATAACATATATATGTGGTATGTAACACTATGTAATATATGTGGTATGTAACACTATATACCTATATATAGTATATAATAATATATATTATATACGTATAACACACATATATAGTATATAATAACTACATATGGTACATAAGATATTTATATAGTATATAATTATATCCTGTATAGTATATAATACAGTAAATAGTAGGAATATAGTAGTACCACCATCTATAGCGTACTGGTACCAGGCACGCATACGATTTGCAAATGCAAAGTTGAAATTCCGCAGGAAGAAGCAGAGATTTTTTTTTCTGTACAAAAGTTTCTTAGCGCCACTGCTGATGGTGCATTGCGTAGATTTTTAATTAGTTTAGTTATTTATTTTTTTTTAAACCGAGGTAATTCCGTATAAGGTGTGTGTTTACAGGCAATGAATTGCGTATGAATTCAAATACCTCTTCCCGTGCCTTGCGTTTGTCAATATTGGCTGTCACCGCCGTCATGTAGCCAATTTATCTACTTGCTGGGTTTCTCTGATATTTCTCTGGACTTAATCAGTGCAAACGACTTTCTAATCCACAGCAATATTTTACTCTCACTGCCTCTTCTGAGCGGTTCTGAGAAAAGTTTATCAAAAACCTTAAGCTGAGTTTCCGTCGTGTTTGCGTCCTTCAAGATCTTAATATTACCTAGAAACAGCAATAATACACAGCCTCTGTAAAGTAACATTTTTGGCTAGTGCTCCATGGTTTGTTTTTTTTGGGTTTTTTTTTTGTTTTTTTTTTTTTAATTCCTTTTGATGTGAGCAGAAGATCTGTCACTGAAAGCCAGCTATACAGCGCACGGTTGTGTTTTGTTTTGATTTTTCCATTCCCTCCTCCCCCCCCCTCCGCAAGAAAAAGAAGCATTTTACCTGTTGGTATGAAGCCGGATTACACTTGGGGGGGGATATTTTATCTAGTTTTCTGACCAGTCCTACAAATAACCGCTCGGAATAGCACCCGCCTCTCAAAGAGAGTGTCGGGGGCACAAAGTCTGGGTGCTGTTACCAAATGGAACCAATTTGCTTTCAGATGCAAACCGGCTGCTCACGTAAAACTACAAGGATTTGCAAAATCACATTTCGAAAGCAAAGAAAATGTCAACAAACTCCTAAATGAAAAAAACCCAACCTTCCTCTTTTCCTCTTTAGCCAGACTAATCTATATGAATTATTAGGATGAGGAAAGACATAATAGCGCTTGTAATGAAACCAAACTTCAGAATTCCTCGTGGCACCCCCACGCTAAAGATTTTTAGGCAAATTGCTGTGGCTTTTTGTACAGTATATTATTTCCATCTTGTTTGACTTCTTTTCGCTTGACACCAGGTTAGCCAACAGGTTAAATATTGTGGTTGCGAAGTGTTAATTTAGCACATTTGCAAATTAGAATTTTAACATATTTGGAATTTTTGATGAGACTAAAAGCCAAATTGTAATGTCTAAAGCAGCTGGTTTTAGGTGCAGTTCAGCAATTAAGTTAATTTCTAGCTTTCTGATGCTGAGGAGGACGCTCGGTGCCGATAATGGCTTATTTTCTGGGACGCAGCTTGGGGAGCTGACTGCAAACTTTCAAACGAACACGTGTGCCCGATTTGGCTATTTGTATTCAAGTTTACCTTTTTTTGGTGGTCGGTAACGCTACCCCACCTGCCCTATACAGCCTGTAGTGCTCAAACCTATTTGGAAAATGATGTGAATAGGGATTTGCATCATTACAATTTCCTTTCCATTTAGGAAGCATCTGCTATATCTTTAAAAGTAACAGGTTTGAAGAGGCCACAGGCTGTGAAACAGACTAAACCATTATTAAAATGAAACAAAAACTTAAAAAAAAAGCTAGCTGGACCTAATTCAACAGCAGTTTCAGCGTTTTCTCTTCTTTTTTCCCCCCTCTTTTTACCTTGAAAAGGTTAAAAGCATTTGGGTCCTTGTGGAAAATGTAATTGCGTTTCAGCCTTGTTTATGTGTGAATCTAAAGAATACTGATAATCTGCCACGTGAAAAAGTTCTGTTCTTCTGCTAACAGGCAATCCTTCTTGTTCCTAACAGGTCTTTCTATTAAGTAAACAGTTAAGGCCTAATTGGAGCTTTTATCTGTACCATGTCACACTAACTGATCAACCATGGCTAGCAGTCATATAAATGTCATTTTAAGTACTTCACTTGTACAGATCCAAGCACTGCAAGGGAGGAGGAAAAACCTCAGCTGCAATTTCTCTTAATAACAAATAAAAAAGCAAAGTTCTATGAAGACGTGTTCCAGCGGGTTAAGTTAACAATGTTCTCCCCGCTAACCTTCATGCATATCATTTCCACGGGCAGCTGGCGGTTTTGTCAGGGGAACCGACTTATCCCAGGACGTTTCTTGCTCTAATTAGGTTTTCCGTGCTTTTGAAGGTGGGCAGCGCCATCACTGCGTGCGTCTTCGTTTGCTGTTTATCTCATAGGAAAGCTCTAACACAAGATATTCCTGCCAGACTTGGTCTGTTAATCTGCCTACGTGATCACCGGGAGCCCTACGCAACAAAAATATCTGACTTTCGTGATTTTCCTGGAGTGGGACATGCAGTTTCCTCCCCAGCTTCTCCCATCCTCACTGTTTCCCTGCCCAAACGCCGGCTCTGCAGGAAAAGAAAACAACCCCCCTTTTAGAATTGCTTTAGGCAAGCGGGATATTTGGTTTGTTTATGTGCGTGTTTGCTTCGCTTCCCAGTCGTTGCCTGAGAGTCCGGCTTTGGCTTCTCCCGGGTCCCATTGCACACATCCCAAATGGAAAGAAAAAATACAACTTTTCTTTCCAAAAGCGCTCAGCGTTGGTTTGTTCTTGCTTTCGGTGGGAGCAGGGTTTAGCCGGGGCTCAGCGAATTCCATCCCAATCTACGTGAGAAAACAAGGTCCCGAGAACACTTGTATTGCTTTTGAAAAATTACAGGCTGGCTTTCCAGGCACAGTTCCTCTGATTATTTTTACCTCTCTCTACACATCCCCCGATCCAGAAATCAAAGCTTCCTTTTTTCCTGAGAGTACTGCAGTTCTGTATCGGCTGTCAGGCATCGCAGGGTTGCCATCAGTAGGATTATTATTAAGCTCATTAGAAAACGACGGGAGTGTTGCACGTGTTTCAAATGTGATTCTGAGTCCTTCAGTTTTGAGCGCTGGACTTGGGAGAAGAATCTGGCTTTGAAACGATGATAACAACTCTCTCTTTGAACATCAAGCCTTTTAAAATTGTCTCTCATCTGGCACTGTCAAATTAATGGAGCTCTAGAGAATAGGTCATTGAGCTCGTTCCTTGTCTCAAGGCAGAACTGAATGTGTTTATGAGTCATTTGTAAGAGAGAAAGATGAACGTTGTCTTCCTAAGGTCCACCAAGCCCAGTATCCCCATCTTCATCAGCAGCTCGTAGCTCCCCCCTTCCTCCGAATACTCTTCCACCCCCTCAGGATTCGGAAGTTTTGTGATCCGGAGGTGGTGCCCTCAAGTTTGAAGGCTGACTCATCCTCCTCCCCTCACCCCAGCCTCAAAGTCTGGGCTGCCCACCTTGTCGTAGGGTATGGATTTTACATCCATCCTGCCCTGCCTGCGTGAAGCGTGCAGAGCCCGTAACGAGCGGGCAGGGTTCGATATGGTGACATCTATTGACTTGAAGGTGCATAATGCAGCTGCCAACCAGATCATGCTGCAAGTTGAAAGGGAGGGTGTTTTCACTCGGGTTACCGAGCAAAGAACATCAATTTCTGCCCTCGACTCAGAAGGACACTAAAAAAGCACTTGGAGAGCAGGTACTAAACAGGGGTGTCCCACCTGCCACTATGGGGACAGTAAAACCAGACCAGCTTTGGCATGTGTTGGTCTTGAAGGCAAACCTGCGTTAAACCAAGCAGACAGGAGCAGGTGGCCATCCCCGTAGGTGATTTGCATCGCTCGTCCTATTTGCTGTGCTGCCAGCTGAGAGAACAATTTTAGTTCACCGGCTCCTGGTTTTTCTAGGTTTACTCTGCCTCTGGCTCATGTTTTTATTGCAAATCCTTTTGAGAATTTCATATCAACCTCCTCTTTCCACCTCTGATGCGGTATCGTACCATCTCCCGCGGCTGGGAGTCAGATGAAGTGTTTCAGTTCAGATCCCCAGCCATGCCCACCAGGGCTTTATCCTGGAGAAGGGGTCTGTGGAGGGTCCAGGGCAAGCCATGCGCCTCTTCCCTTCGGCTGAGGTGGGAATAAGCTGTCTGGAAAAAGGCTGACCTTAGGCTAGTCAAGGTAGCAAATAACCTGATAGTCCAGGTTTGGTGAGCGGTGGGCCGGAGGAGCAGGCAGGGCGGGAGGGTAGGAGCACTCCGTGCAGATTTTGCACCCACAGATCTGGTCCTATTTACAGAACGTTGGGCTGATGGAACATGAGTGCGTTGGGGTCGTAGCTTCGGTCTTTGTCTGGCCCAGTGATGTTGATTCAGCTGTGTTTCGTTGGTGGTAACGCTGCCTCCCTTTCCTCCAGGCACACTTACATGTTTGGACTGTGCTGCTGTGGCCAAAGCTCTGTTTCAGGGCCAGCATTGCCCCCTGTGGTTGGGATACCCCTGTGTACAACCTTCCCAACAAAGAAGAAACCAGTGAGACGTGGTGGAGGGACCGCTGAGCTCTTGATGAACCCAGAGGAATAGCTGGAGCGTCTCATCCCTCGCATCAGCAAAGGAACCGGGACGCTTGGCCGGACTGGGGCCAACAGAGGCACATGCAAAAGTACGTGAGCACACGCGTGAACATCCTCATTACCCACCCTTTCTTTTCCAAGGCCACTTTGATAAGGAGGCTTCTTTTTCTCCTCCAGAGTTTTGTTAAGAATTGGGAGGTATCCCCTTTCGGGGCGGCTGTTTTAGCTCCCAAGCACCATCCCTGCTCCATTGTTCGAAGCAGCACCATGAAACTTTTGTGCCCCCTTGGTTGAGCTCATGCCCTCCGGCCCCGGGCAGACCGTTCTTCCTGCAATTAGTATTCACGGTTAGCTAAGCAGAACTTCTACAGCACGTCTTCCTTGCTTTGAAGGTTATGTTACATGGTTTCAAAGTGGCCGGAGGAAAGATTCCTATATGAAGAAGATATCTGGGAATACCCATTGTCTTCTTGTGTATTTACTGCTTGCATTTTGTGCGGGATTTCTTTGCTTGTTTATTCAGTGCTTTTTAACATAACACACAATAAAGTAGCACAGGCAGTAAGAACACAGCGGTTTTAAAAAATTTCCATTGAATTTTGTCCCAGGTTTTCAATGTCTCTCTTGGATTTGGGAGAAGAGGTGGTATTTTTATTTCTTCAGGAAATTTGCATGTGCTGTTCTCAAAGCTTTTGCATTTTTGCAAATATAGCAAACATATTTTTTCTAATACTTCATGTATGGAGACCTCCATATATTTGATTTTCACTGAAAAGGTCAAAAGTGATGTAACTTTTCACTAGTAGAACTCCTGTTGCTTTGAAAAAAAGGTGATACCACTTTTACCTTTGAGGGTGACTGAGGCAGGAATAGTTTAAAAGGCTTTTCCAGCAGCAGAGCGAAACCTACGCCCAGGATTTCTGCGCTGAAAGGGGATGTCGTCAGTGCCACGGCCCTTCAGCGCTGACTGATCACTGATGGGTTCAGGAGATCCACGGTTCTGGAAGGGATCTCCCACCTGGCTGCCTGTTGCTCTGAGATCTGTCTTTCTTCGTATTTACAGGGGAAAATACTGTGGGTGCTTTTCCTCAAGACAAGGACATGTTAGCCACTGGCGGGACATAGGCAACGTCTTGGAAAATCACAGAACGGTTTGGGCTGGAAGGGACCTTAAAGACCATCTTGTTCCAACGCCCTGCCCTGGGCAGGGACACCTCCCACCAGACCAGGTAAATAAAGTAGCCAAAGAGGTGGAGCCCTTTGTCAGTTTTGTGGGTAATCTGAAATAAACCGCTCTTGTACTGTATCTCGTTACAGAATTTTCATGGCCCCAATGAACATTTGCATGGCTTTGATAATAAACCCTGTGGTAAACGAGTGGTGGGACCCCCTGGATTGACCACCCCTTCTCCCTGAGATACAGTGATGGCTGTAAGAGAAGCAGCAAGTTTTGTTTTGCAATTTCTCTGGCTTATCCTCTGCCATTGAGAAAGAAAAGTAAAAATATTTTGAATATTACTTAGGTAAGAATGATTTTGTTAACGCATATATCAGATTAGATACAATAAAGGTACAGAAACTTGCTAACACCACTGGTGTGTCTGTAGTAAACGACTTTGTTCCATGTTTGTTCTAGGTCACATTCAGATGATCTCTACTGTCCTGTCTTGTTTTCATTTAAAATGACATGTGTGAAGTGGGTTGGGAACAGGATTTCCTACAAGAGACACGGGGAAGACTTAGGACGAACAAAAAAATATTCCGAAGGATGGTGACGTGGCCAACACGTGGCATAAACGCCTCCTTTGCTAAACAGATCTCCAGGTCGAAGCTTCTGCTTGTGTAAAATGGTGTAAGAATGCGGGGCCTCTCAGAGCCTGGGGACACGAGCACTTGGGTGAAGATTTGCTTAGATGCAAATGAAGTTCCTGGACGAGCCCAGCCCCGGGAGCCCCCGGAGGCTCGTGTTGTTGGGTCCGGCTTGAGGAGCGGTGGAAGCTGAACTTGAAATTTCACATCCAGTTCTAAAAGGCATTGATTTTTCATTTCACGTATATTTGTTTTCCCTTATTAACTCAAGTTTTATCGGGAGCAATTTATTTTTCAGACTTCTTAGACTAACGTTGGTGCCAAAAGGGGGATGACATCCATCTCCTGTCCGTATCGGAGCACACGCTCTCTGCTCCGGACCCAGCAACACCTTGGGAATTTTTTCGATACGCAAGCGTAGAAATTTTTTCTGTACGCAAGTAGCCCGGTGAATGTTGTTGGATGCGGTGCGCATCCGTGTTGCTATATCCAAAATATCAGGCAAATGTTAACCAATGCTTCACTCCTGGCCGGGGTGGCCGTGACGGAGAGCAGCAGGGAGCAGCACGGGGCTGTGCAGACCTCGGTTCTCTCTGCAGCAACGTCTAATACTCCCAGAGGCTCCGTCAAAGAAAATTTTGCTGCGATACCACGAGCCAAACAACTTCTCTTTCTTTACTGGTTTGCAGCGTGTTATTCACTGGTTGCTTTTACCCCCTATTCTAGAAATAACTGCTCTTCAAGAATATCACTTTTATTACGGTATCTATTCTAGAAATTGCTGCTTTTCAAGAACATCACTTTTATTATAGCAACGGATTCTGGACTTTTTATTCAAGCAACACTTGAAATGGACGTTTATGGATTTGTCCTAAAAAATGCCGGGTGATTTGGGTGTTCTTTGGGCTGAAGAGCAATAACCACTGCTGGCAATAAAACCTCTTGATTGCGGTCACTGGGTTTGGGAAAGGGTCTCTAGCTGTAAAACATTTTTTTGTTGTTGTTGTCGCCATGCTTGAAATGATCTGTGAAATAAATTGTTTTAATGGATCAAATTATTGGGACATTTAATTTTGGCTGTGGCCTGCCAGTGTGCAAATGGCCCTTGAGGAAAGTTGGTTCTCTTAACAGCTAAACTTTAAAAAAGGGATTATTCTATTAGCCTGTGTGGTGGAGGCAAAAGTATAGTTTACCTGGCAGGATTTAAATGGATAGTTATGAGTTCACCGTGACCAAAATATCAGTGAAAGTGAATCACAGGTGATCACTTTTTCTAATGTAAATCATTTAACATCGGTAATTTTCCTCTGTTGCCAATGCCATTAGTTATTTCAGAGGCAAAAAAAAAAAAGGATGTTTTACTTACTTTTTTTTTTTTATTTTACTAGGTACCCATAGCTTAACTTAATGATTTGTATAAGTGATAGTAATTGCTGAAACTACAGTTGAGTATTATTAGCTATAAAATGAACATGGTTATATGTCCAACACAACTAGCAAGGAACAGAAATGCAGTTGTATCCAAGAGAAAATAATTACAGCAATAATCAGTGTAATTCATGATAATGGCTGAATTGAATTTCACACCATAGCTCCAAGCACTTACATTTAATGAATGTAGTTTGTGCTTGTTTACTAAAAAGGTTTTTAGCAGAAAATCGATAATGTAACTTCAGTGTTTCTAATTGCAAATGCAATTTTTTTTAAAAGTAGTGGCTCAATAAGGATTTTGTAGGGAAAATTAAGGTATGTAAGTACAGCAAATGCTGTTACTTTAATTAGGCTACCTGTACATTAGTGGTATAGTTCCTTAATATTTATTTATTACTACATATTGATTAAAATTGGTTTGTATTCCGTTTTTAAGACTAGCTAATGTAATGAATGTTGAAACTTTTCAGTAAGTGCTGGCTGTGACTAACTATATCACTTTATAATGGGACTGTCCGCATAAAGAGGTGTTTTTACCTTTAAAAGCCTTATCATAAGAGCAGGGGAACAGAGGCTGGTCTGCAAAGGTGCTTTCTGCACAGTGAATACAAAGAGTTGCCGGTCCTTTACCTGCAATAGCAAAATAAATAAAGTGATTGGCAGTTGGTGGTATAATTGTAATTACTTAATTGGCCCAAGCGTATTCTTGCCCTCATTTCCTATGAAGAAAACTGTTAATTTTTAAAATGACAGTGAAGCTGAGGAATGTAATGCCAAAGTGAAGATTTCCTTTCCTTAGCCTTGCGATCTCCACTGTGATCTCCTAGAACTTTCGGGGCAAGCAGGTTGGCTGTGGTACGTAGAGGTTATTAAGATAGACAACTCCAACAAAACCAACCATAAATAAACCCAGGGACTGATATATAGGAATAAATCCCACAGTCCTAATTTACTGAAGTCAACAGTAAATGTACAAATGTCTTAACTGGTGGAGCATGATGGCTGGTGTACGTCTGAGGAGTATGAAGGAGGTAGGAGTGAAGGTAGAGCACTTAGAAAACCAAAGGGAAGATGGAGAAACACTGTTGGAGAAACACTGTTGGTGAAACACTGTCCCAGGTTGCCCAGAGAGGTGGTGGAGGCCCGATCCCTGGAGACATTCAAGGCCAGGCTGGATGAGGCTCTGAG
Source organism: Chroicocephalus ridibundus (assembly GCF_963924245.1). Taxonomy (NCBI): domain Eukaryota; kingdom Metazoa; phylum Chordata; class Aves; order Charadriiformes; family Laridae; genus Chroicocephalus; species Chroicocephalus ridibundus. The sequence goes on along the minus strand of NC_086289.1, from coordinate 5,013,456 downwards.
CAACCTGATCGAGTTGAAGATGTCCCTGCTCACTGCAGGGGGGTTGGACTAGATGGCCTTGAAAGGTCCCTTCCAACCCAACACATTCTGTGATTCTATGGAGCCCTCAGGGGTGGGTTTTCTGGGGCTCAGCTACACGCAAACAGAAGTTGCTTTCACCTGTGGGGTCTTTTTTGCTCTTGGAGACATAGGCCCAAGTGCTACACTGATGGGAAGACCTGCGAAACTCTTACGAACTTTCCCGTACAAGTAACTGAACCACCTTTATAGTCTGCAGGGACAGTCTTCCACATGTTAAAAATCACGGCTAGTTGAGGTGCTTTATCATAGAATCATAGAAGGGGTTGGGTTGGAAGGGACCTTGAAAGGTCATCTGGTCCAACCCCCCTGCCATGAGTGGGGACATCTTCACATTGACGAGAAGAAAGTCATTAAGTCCCCGATCGTACAAAACCAAGCTGATTTTCCAGCAGGAGGGACGTCACTGCCCAACCAACAGCAATAATATGGTAACCAGCCTTAAAACGTGGCAGCAAATTAAGTGAGATTCATCGGGAAAATATTAAGACATACGGAAGGGTTTAAAAAATAAACCTGGATCACTCAAGATTTGTGCTCTGATTATTTTCTGCGGCTACCTGCCCTCACCGCTAGCACCAGCGTCGCATTTTCTGCTGGGTTCGGTGAGGCATTTTACTCTACAAAAACAACTAGCTCCTTTCCAACCAATGATTACTTGTAATTATGCTTTCCCCTGCTATTATTCTAATAGACTGTCATGCTGCACAGAGGAGGCGTTTGGAGGCTGCTTTTACGGATGGACTGTTGGAACACTTAATATAGCTCTATTTTTGAATTATCAGGTTCTATCCTTTTGAAGTCTGTGTTAGTGGAACTCCTATTTATGAAATGTGCTGTGCTTAAAGGTTTGCTATTGATGAAGAGGTCCAACAGAGGCCTTTATCGTAAGTACTGTAGCATTCTCCCCGAGAAATAAATAGCCTTGCTAAAAGGTATGTTGTGTACCAAGGTTGCAAATTACCAGCCAAGCACCTTATAACTGTATACTTCAAAAATACCTTTCTGCTTTCTGTTTGTTCTCGTTTTCCGCAACATGAGCGGTGTTTTTAAAAACGCATAAGGAAAAAAACCCACCCCAATCTGTTAGCTCCTTAATTGGGCTGCGTGTTCCCAGTGTAACTCTTTAATATACATATATATCTTAGCGGAAGGAGCTGTTTGCAGGCGTGTCGTTCTCTGCGTTGAGTACTGGGGGTTTTGAGGGAGCTTTTCGGCACCCACTCAATGAGCGATTGGAATTGCTGATTTTCCGCAGCATTCCATCACTGTGGCAGTGATGCCAATGCCTCCAAAGCTCTGAGCTGGGGATTACTACCCAATTATTAAGGTAACGATAATGAGAACGATGTCATACATACAGAAAAGAAGAAAAAAAAAAAATAAATCGGGTATTGTCACAGTCACTGAAAGTTTACAGCCAAACACCAGGTAGGAGGGATCTTTGTAGCTTCGTTTCCTTTGGTGTGGAAATGGCCGGGAGCTCAGCCGTGCAAGGTTCTGCCAGCTCTTCTTCCCTTTTGGAATCGTCTCCCAAACCCGCTCTGTAATTCTGGTATTTACCACTGCCCCGTACCTTCAGCTCTTTGGACCTAAAGCCAAAGTGCGCCGATGATACGGTGCACGTTGATTTCTCTGTCTGCCCCTGAGTTGTACCCTGCTTTAGGACCAGCATAAATCAGAAGAAAGCTATGCCAGCGGAATTTATTTCAAAAATTAAAAGAAATATTAATTTTTCATTATTTACTTCTCTATTTTCACAACACGCTGACCTCTGTGGAAGGTGCTACATCCAGCCGTGCCTTTCCTCTCCTGGGGACCGTATCCTTAGGCTGCCTTTGCCGGTCTGGGGGGCTGTGCCGGGGCCGGGGACCCGAGCTCCCGGCGTCTCCAGGGACCTGGGGCTGGCGAGAGACCCCGGCGTGGGCTGCTCCTGAGGGGGCGAGGTGTGGGGGTGCCGTGGTTCGGGCCTCAAACCAGGGCAGGGGGGCGAGAGCAGCGCTGAGGAAAGGCGAGGGCGCCTGGAGATGCAAATGTAGGGGTGATGCTGCCTGACGGAGGGGGTTCACATTTAACGCAACAAATAAGGCAAGTCTCGCTCTAAAGTGTTTATCCGGAGTTTTTCGTTTGGAACCGTAATGTATCAGAACCTTGACTTTGTACTGCCTAATTCATCTTTACTTATGTATTTTACTATTACCGATAGCTTTCCCCTTAAGCCTGTCTATTTGCTAGTAGATTTGACAGATGACAGCTACTCTTCGGGATGGTAGATGGCGTTTGTGCGGCTATGATGCCAGGAGCGTTCTGAGCGCTGGTGTTGCATATTTATTGATCTCCATATTCCCAATAATCTGATGCACGTCACATTTGACAACATTATGTGGAGAGGTCAGCTGTACGGGGCTAATGAAACTGTTTCAAAGATGGATGTTGTTTTCCACAACATTAACCTTGCAAATAGCTGTCACTAGTGCATTTCACTATGGGGCCCGGCGTTTGAGAACCTCCCTTTTTTTTATTGTTGATGTTAACATTAAACAAAACCTGGAGCCATTAAATCTCAGTATTTATATACGATAGAAAACGTGGCCGACATGGCATCGCTCCAAATGAAAATCTTATTAACAGCATACGGTGCTCGTGGCAAAGTCCCCAACAATCCGAAAATTGGTTTGGCTGTCTGAAATGTTTGACAGATTGGCTAAGGATGATGTAAAAGGACCGAACAGGGAACGGCTGAATTCTAAGGATTAAAGCGGCAAATAGAAAACCCTGATGTAATCAAAAAGCGCGTTGCACTTTTCATATTTTACTGCAATATTTCTCTTCTCACCAGGAGCTTGTTACATCCAGGGCGATATAAAATTTAGATTACCCTTTTATTTTAAAATTATTTCGCTAGCATGTGCAATGTTACGAGGAAGCGCTCGATTTCTGAAGAGGTCTCTTGAAGTTCTTTTTCCTTGAAAAATACTGTTATGGTGATTTAAATATTTAATTGCAGGTTTTCTGCTGTCGTGCGGAGGCACTTCAAAACAGGAGTCCTAAGGGCGATAAAAATAATCCTTGGAGGCCCCTTTTCCACGTTACAGGGTTTTAGAACAGTTGTAGTAACTCTTTTTTGATGCCATACTGCATCTTTTGTAATGTAAATTTTGCACGTACCTACAGAGCACAATTCCAAATATGAATTTGATAGGCAAGCGATTTGGAAAATGCTCGTGTTGGCCATCTGAGTGGTGAAGTGCCACATATTTTCACGGCGTCTTCTGGGACTTTGGTGCTTTTTAAAGTGAGAAGGAAAAAAACAAACAAAAACCCAACCCCCGTCCTGGGTTGGGAAACCCGTGATTGCGTTTTAATATTTTAAAGTGCAGTCGGTAAATGTTAAGAGAAAGCCCATTCGCAGAGGGTGGGATTCTGGCCGCGCAGAGGGGCTGTTAGGAGTAAAGGTCAGAATGACGGCGATAAGGACAGCGGAACGTGGTCTCGCAAGGTCTTTAAGGTGATGCAAGCTGGAGCTGCTCGACGTCTCTGTGGAGCAATAGGTTCTGAGGCTGCTCTGCAGCATGCCCTACTCGCCAGCTGCCGGTGCAGTCCTATTAGGCGACAGTTCTGTTATTTAAAGTTGCTTTAATATAGCCATGAGCGCCCGTCCGGGCTCTGCTCGCTTCTAGGTGAGACTTGCCCCTGCGAAAGGTGGTGGTGGGTGTTTGGATCATGAGCTGATAAAGGCACCCGAAGGGCATCCCCCCGTTGAGCTTCGTGAGCTTCAGATCATGCCCTCAAATGAACACCCGAAATTAAAGGGTAAAAAAGGTCAGCTGAGATGGAAAAGACCTAAGGCAACCCTTTTAAACACGCTGTCTAGGACGAGCTTATAATAGGTCATGATTCATTTAACTGATCGTAAACTGTCCAAAAGTTAACCGTTGTCTCTAATCCAGTCACCTGGACTCTCTGAGCACTCGGAGGGGAGAGGCAGCTTTGAGGGGCAGCGCATGGGTGAGGACGGGAGGAGACGTTGTCTGGAGGCATCTCGTGACTAGAGATGTAGAAGGGCTAAGGCAGATGCTTAACTTTTAGACCAAAAGGCCAATGAGGCTTTTTTTTGGGGGTCTAAAAAAGCAACCACCCCAGTAAACTACAAGAATATTTGTTTCTATAGAAACTTCCAGATAACATGTTCTTCGGGCTCCTTTTGAGAATTTTCTTAAGACAAGGCCAGAAAGGAAAAGGGATGTACTTTTTATTTCTGATTTATTTTATTGCGCGTGTTCCAATATGCAATTTGTTTCCTAAAAGTTTGTTAAGAATGCAAATATTCACAAGTCATAAAAAGAAGGTCTCTTCCCTCAATTTCTGGCAGTTTCTTTGGTGTCTGCATTATTTATTTAGTGACTTAGTATAGGGTCATGGAGAGTTTCTCCAGAAGTACAAGCTAATGCCAAGTGCATGTTGTAAGGGGAGTTAAAACAGATGATTTATATTTATAACATCACTTAGTAACGCTTAGCACTGTTAATTAAAAAAACATCCTCCTGTAATAATTCTCAGGTTGCACAGTATCGTTATCGTATGAAGCTGGGCAAAGATGTAAGACACTCCTCTAACATGATTCCTGATATTGCTAAGCTCATGTGCTAGAAAATATTAAGCGCTCACCAAAAACGAATCAACAGAAAAAAACCTTTTACTCTAAACGCTAATGAGGTATGATTTCTTTTTATTTGTCTTTTGGGTTTAAAGCCTCCAGGCCTCATTTTCAAACTCTTTTCTGAAGCCAGGAGTGCTAGTTTATTTTCTAAAGAAAATAGAGAGAGGTCAGCAGAGCCTCTCACAAACATAAAGGCTCCAGGAGCTTGGGCTTTAAGATTTCAAGTGATTACGACACAAATGGCTCAAGCACTGTCTGAAATTCTTTAGTTTTTGTTTTTTAAAAAATATATATAATCTCTTTAAAGATGTGATGGGTGGGTCTCCTTGCTGTGGAAATATGCCTTTCTGTAGTTGGAGGCACGATGCTACCACAACGATCAAGCCGTTGACTATCTAATGCTCCCGATCTGTCGTGGGACTGGGAGCAAGGACCATGGTTTTTTTTGCTTGGCTTTGCCATTATGACCTGGGATATTTTTTTCCCCTCTTATTTTCCACGAAGCAGAAATTCCACAGCTAGCAGCTGGAGCCTGGCTGTTCCCCTGGGCAAGCACAGTTTGGGGAGGGTGGCCGCGTGGCCAATAGCGCGTAAAGGTAGGGCTTGGCCAGAATTACTAGTCCCATGCCTGGTGTGAAGGATGAGGTATCTGTTTGCAGATGGGTCCTTTGGCCTTGGCTGCCATCTGGAGCAAGGCTAGGAGTTGTATCTCTGTGTCAATAATCAGGTGCTGCGATGCTCTGCCACTACATCCTTAAAGACTGAGAAATACCTGACCTTAATATCACTAATGCCTTCAAAATAATGCTTAAGTGGGACTTCGGGGGTGGAATAAGTCTAGTTCTAGACCTCTGGACAGAAGCAAATTTAATCCTTAGGGAACCTCATCTGTGCCTCAGAACTGCAAAGTGCTGTGCACTCTACCCTGATTGTTCGGTAACTTGCAGAAATGAGCCCGTATAAAGCATTAAAGAACTTCAGGGCCCTGCGTTTGATTGCGTGGAGTTAGAGAGAGAGGAGAGACGCGAATAGCAGCCACAGGACCTAGGCTGCAGACCTGAATTATTGGGGATTTCTAAGCAGAAACTCCTACCTGCTGGGAGAAGTGGAAGTGCTGCTGGGGTGAGGATTGCAGGATTTGTGGCGGAGCCCTCGAGACCCGGAAAAGCTAATTGTTCAAAAAGGCAGGATTGATTAGTCGCGTGTTTAAAAAATGACGTGTGAACTTCTTTTTATGGTCAAGTGTAAGAGCACAACCGCGTGAATCCTGCGCTTTGCGATTTCTCCTTGGCATCATCTCAAGGATGCCCATCTGGTACCCACTCATGGGTGCTCAGATCCGCTGGGTGCTTTGCTCCTGGGCACCGGCTCGAGGATCGGGACCTGGCAGTCAGGGGAGAGCACAGGCTGATCCCGTCTCTGATGGAAGAGGGTCTTCTCCGTTTATGTGTGTGTCAGGGATGCTTTTCATTGGATAAAGAGGATTTAAGGAGGCCACACATGTATGTGCTTGCATGACATCAACACAAATTCCCCCGAATTTTAAATTAAAAATATATTTTTTTTGAAAGTTGCAAAATGCGAGTTAAAATATTGCCAGCTTTGACTGGATTGTATGTTTTTAGCCTGGTTGTCTGAAGACTTGAAGCTTGTTCTCCAAGGGCGGTGTGGGACAGGGAGTTGAGCAGATGCAGACGTGCTGGGGATCATGTTGGGAAGGACACAAGCCATGAGTCTGCGTGGCCTCAGCTTTTCTTGTTCTACTGTTAAGGAAAAGTGTGTTGTTATTTTCACGCCATTTTATATCTCAGTAGTAGCTGAATTTAACACACTATGCTGCGATATGGCATTGTGTTACAACTACAACATAGCTGTAATAGTCCATTAATTTCATATATATATATATATATGTTTAAATCCTCAAAGGCTAACTAGGACTGCTTGAAACATTATTCTTTTGCTAATTAATTATTCTTTTGCAAATTAAAGTATCTCCTATTTGGTTTACGGTGAAATGCCTTACCATCTCATTCCCTTCAGTTTTGGGAAGAAAATGCCTAATGTGAAACAAAGATGCTGGTTTTGGCCAACTGGTTCAGAGGAAAGTATGAAGGGCCCATTTATGGGGAATAATCTGCCTACAAGGTAGATCCTCCCTAAGACTTATAGACCAACTGAAATCCTGTGAACCAGGACAGGACATTACTTCAGAACCATTTACTACTGATGGGTGAGGGCAGCAAATTTTAAGCAGCCTTTTAGAAGTTAGAAAACATGCAGAAGATGGGGAGAGAAGACTTGCTCTTCACATCTGTGAGTGAAATAAGGGCTTCTGCCAGCTCCATGCTCAACAGAGAGTGAAGGTGAAGACCCAATGTGGACTTCAGTAGGGTCTTCATGAGCCGGTGACATGGGGCACAGAGGGAGTGTGGCTCTGGTGGAAGTGGACCGATGGTGATGCTGCTGCTAGCACTCATGTAAAGTTAGGGGAGCAAAGTAACACTCTGAGATGACAGAGTACAACAGAAAAAGACCTGCTGTGGCCGTTGGGATGTCTGCATCATCCGTGTCACGCTCAGAGGCTGGGATCAAGGGCAGTTCACCAGCCAGGCGTAAAGGCAGGGGAGGAAGAAGGAGACAAGAGGGAGGCAGGAGACTGTGGGAGATCTTTGCACGTGTCCTCTTTCCATGCAGCTCGGTTTTAGAAACTGAGCCCCTGTAACGGGGACAGTATAATGCAAAGAATTGCAGCACTGGCTTTCTGTTGGCGTTTTTTCGCTCTGATACGACTAATGGTTGGGTCTACAAGTGCAACGGGTGCTCCCAGGCGCCTGGAGCCCCGCTCTGATGAGCACAGTAACGCAGAACAGGAGGTGCAGACAGGCTCCCGTCCTGCCGCAGCCCGCCTTGGCCAGGATGGGACCTGGGCGTGCAGAAACGACTGGGATGGAGCCACGGCTGGTGGTGGCTCCGGTGCCGCAGGGACGGGCTCACGCTGAAACCCAGCAGAGATGGACCAGGGCTTCACCACCACCTGCCTCCCGCCGTGGAAATGCAAAACGTTTGTGCGTTATTGGGTTTGGTTTTTCAGTATCGCAGCATGTTTATAGTTAGCAATTGCGCCGAACTGGCTCTTAAATGCGGGTTAAAGGCCTTGATGAAATACAGAACACCTCAAAAAGACAACCTAAATTTTTGCCGCTTTAAACTTTGCATGGCTGGCATGCTAGAACAGCCACCCAGGTTAATGAGCTGCGAGTTTAAATAGCAATTGAAGAAGTCGGTTATAAATATAGAACAGTTTGCTTTTTGCCTTCCTGTTGCTTTCCCGGGCTTCCGAAGGCCTTCCACTGATGGAGAGCTTTTAATTTCAGATTTTGGCCCCCACCACAGGTGATAAACAAAGGTTTCCCATTGCTATGACTCGGGTCAGTGCTGTAGCCTTAGCGTCAATCCCGCTGCCTGTAATTACACACAAAAGGTTACCGGGATCCGCAGCTAATTTGCAGCCTCTGTTTAGCAGAATTTAATAGCAGGTATTACTGGTGCAGCAGTAATTAAGGACCTTTGTCAATAAGACGGAATAGATGGCCACACTTTGTTGTAATCAGTGGACTCTTGAGAACCCAGAGGAGTGAAAAGCAGTGAGAGGAGCAATCCATTTTGCGAATAACATGGCTGTCCTTTCACCCCCCCACTCCCTCCCCCCTCCTGAAACCAGCAATGGAATAATAATTCCCCAGGCAATGAAAGTACAGGAATAAAAGTACTTACCCTCCAGCCTGTGATTTTTTTTTTTTTTTTTTACTTTTTATTTACTCTACTGTGCTTTTTATTTGCTTCGGGCTGCATTTGATGAAGTATTGTTTAAACAGCGCCGAGCAAAATGGATATAGGGAGATGGAAAATAGAAAGAGGAGGAATTTTAACCAGGTGGATATATGCATTTGCCTTTAAGGTGGACGGCGTTCGGTTTATCAATTATTTCCTTTGGATTTTTAAAAAAAGAGAAAGAAATGACAAAAACAAGTGGCTTGGTGAAGAGGTGGAGAGAGTCATTTAGAGCTGCCTCTGCACAGAGCCGTTCAGCTGTAAATGGGTCGCAAACAACGAGCGAGAAGTGAACTTGGTGTAGCATTGTAACCCCCTCTTCTTCCTCCCCGCCCCCCCCCCCCCCCCATCATCACTAATGTACCAATGAATGGCCTGGCACAAGGCTGAGAGCCCGGACACACACACACACACACACACACACTCACACACAACACACTCACACACGCGATGGGGGGAGCGCGGGGAGGCTGGCATGACACAATTCAAAGAGTGCTTTAAGGTGTACACTCCTTTCAGTAATTGGTGAAGAAGCTGCATTTCACTCACTGATTTCCTGCCTTTTTACAGGTTTTAACAAGCATGATGCTTTTAATAGCGGTTTGAGTACTGGCTCTTTATGAAGGCTCTCTTTTTTAAAGCAGCTTTAACTATACCCTTTCTGTCAGTAATGTCTGAAAAACTTCTACCTTTAATCATTCCTGGATCAGGCAGCAAACAAGCAGCTCCTTTTCCTTTTTCAATTACATGCTGGATATTCAGCACACATATAAAAAAAGGGGGGGAAAAAAAAAAAAAGCAGCATCTTGAGCCTATCATGTATTAAATGCAGCTCTTTGCTGCTGCATTAAAATAACACCAAGGATCTGGCTTCGGCCAACAAAAGCCAGAAATATTAAGTAAAAGCTGCAGTCCTCTTTTTTATCTGCTCCATTGTGGTAAGGCATTGTAGCACTCTTAAAACAGTCGGACTTTTTCTGTGCCTTATGGGCGATGATACTTAGCTAAGAGATCCTGACCTTTCTGATTCCGAGACCCACGGCAAATTTTTTACGGCATCTTATGGACGGGCTCCGCGTGGTGCTGTTCCCGTGAGGCGGTGCATTTAATTTTTTTTTGAACTGCTAATTCGAGAAGGGTGGGAGGTAACAGCAAACTGGGGCTCTGGCTGAGTTTGTTTTGAAGGTCCACATCTTGATGGAGGTCCGCATCTTGATGGAGGTCCGCATCTTGATGAGGCTATTCATATAGGAAGATGAGGCGAGTGGTCCTTAGTGGACACTTGCCCACAATAAAAAAAAAAGAAAGGGATCAGATCAAGGGAGGCCCAGGCTTAAAATACTAAGGAGGTTGAAGCTCAGGGCTGGTATGAATCAGCAGGGAAACACCAGGAAATATCTTCCCAGATGTTGGTCATCCTTAAAGTATTTCTCTGGGACTTAGGCAGATTAAATCTGCACAAGGAGAGCGTAGTTGACTCAATGGAGTCTTCTGGTCTTCTCTCCTCCTTGCTTGCAGAAAACACCAGGTGGGATATACATACATACATACATACATATATATATATATTTATATATTCCAGCTCCAGTGGAAAGCCTGGTCTGAAAGGAAGGGGTCAGTCTGGATTGATCTAATGGTGCTGGAGAAGTTAATTCCACAGCCAAATCTCTAGTGCCCAGCACTCGGGTGTTTTACCCCGGCGATGGTGAGTGGTATGAGCTCGCAGGGTACGGTTGCGTTGGTGCTTCACGGGCAGAGTTACTTTGAAGGCTCGGTCTGTGTCTTTGAATTGCTTGCAGAGCGGGAGCTGATTTGCACTGATTTCATCTCCAGCCCTGGACACAAGTTCACTGCAGTATTTCAGTCTGAAACTACAGGGAGAGAAGAGGAAGAGAGAAAAACACTTCTCAGTAAGCACTGCGCACGATGCTTCCGACACCGTTGATCGTCCTGACGGACCAAAAAGCCCTCTTCCCACCTCCTAAGATTTCATACAATTCGAGGAGTATGAAGCTAATACCCTCAAAGGATATTAGCTTCATGAGGCAGTATCATAGGTGGACTTGTGAATCCTTTTAGTAAAATGCAGAAAAACGGTCATGGCTGTAGGATGGAATGGGAAAACCCCCAACCCTTGTTGAAGGGCCACAAGGTTATAATTTCACATGTAAATACATACGGGATGAGGACTGCTTTGGGCTAGTGATGGTTTTGAACATTTTAGCGCTTTCATACCATTCTCCCATTGAACCAGCCCTCAGTGGTGTTCGTTGGCAGAGCTCAGCTGAACCCAGCTGAAGACCCGGTTCATTGTTTTGGATTCAGATGATGGGTCTGAGGAAGTAAGAAACAATAATCTCTTTTTCGAGGAGGAGACTGAGGAATTGAGTCTGAGTGTCTTATATCGCTGTCAATAGCTCTGCTTGCATAGGCGAGCAGCTGCCGGAGTATCAGTTCGTAATCGGGCCAAGGGAAACCAAATGCTAGTTGTGCGGAAAGTGCTGGGAATCGTATTCAGTATTTTCAAGTCAATAGTATGGTGCCATACTATTGCCATATTTGTTATTTCTGCCAACAGAAGACCAACAAGCCATGGAAAATGCAGAGGAGATTCTGGAATGTGTTAGAGAAGGGAAGAGACGACGGACACAGCCTTTTGGTGGCTATAGTTTACAGCAGCGTGTGACAGTCTTTTATAGGAAAAGGGGGTGTGCTTGATTGAGTAGAAGTAGAATCTGAATAGAGACTCCTCAAAAGTAAAGTTTTTACTAAAGACTTTGATGACACCAAGGTGGTAAATGGTGTACAGCGTTTTCCTTTTGACAGGTTTAGTTTATTCTGCAATAGAGAAAAATGAAGAGATAATGTCAACGGAAAAGAATGTTGTTGCAGGATAATGGTGTCCTGCTGCTACCCAAAATGTCCAAGGCTAATCCAGGACATTTATTTTCCAAGCAGGAGCCATTGATCTGGAAGGATGTTTGACTGTTTTGTCAAGCAACCCTGCAGGTACTATACACAGATATAAGATCTTGTGATGGTGAATTAGAGTAGATCAACTAATTTCTGTGTTGATGGGGATCTAAAGTAATCTGGGATGATGACTGTGATGAGGCTGAAAAAACAGGCTGATTTCTGGTCTTAGGACGTTGCCACTTAGAGCTAATGGAATCTGGTTTTCCTGTGCGGGTACAAAGGGCAGAATACAGCCAGATGTCCCCCAACCTGATCAGAAGGGCGAAGTACACCTGATCTGTTCAGGATTGTTCTTCTTCTGAAGCTTTGTCCGTAAGAGCCAGAAGGCAAAAGATAAATACGAAGGTCTGAGGTTCAAAGGTTAGTTATTTTCCTTAAGGGAAAATGTATCTCCTGCAAGAACAGTTGAAGGTCAGTGTTCGATAGGTCACACTGTTTAACCTTTCTTTGGTGCTATTTGGTCATTTGATATCCAAGCCACTTCCCTGTAAATGCAAAGCATGTTACGTACAATTTCCATAGATACAAACACGTGTGCTAGAAACGTGACAGAAGAAAGAACAACATGTGTCTAATGAACAAGAAAGAACAACATGTGTCTAATGAACTTGCTGGAGAAAGGTTCATCTCAAGGTAAATTTGTTATGGTCTATGAACAAAGTCTGATGTCATTCCTCTTTTGTTTCACTCCTCTCCCCACCTGGTTTGCACCTAGTAGTAGTTGATGTGAAAGGCAAGAGGCCGGGGCTGACTGCAGCCCTCTGGCTGAACAGCTCGGCCATTGTTCCTGCCAGGTGTGTCCCCCAGCGCGTCCCCTGCCTCAGCCCACTGCCGAAGTCCAATGCAGCATGTCCCGAATCCATAAAACTCCCACTTCTGCGTGTTGTACCAACTTTCCTGTTCTTTGTGTTTCAAGGCGTTGATGTCCTGTTTGAACCCTGTGCTGGGTGATGCCCCGCACTGTCCGTATTGCACCTCCCCTATGGGGACAGGCTGAGAGAGTTGGGGGGGTTCAGCCTGGAGAAGAGAAGGCTCCGGGGAGACCTTAGAGCCCCTTCCAGTCCCTAAACGGGCTCCAGGAAAGCTGGGGAGGGACTCTGGGTCAGGGAGAGGAGCCATAGGATGAGGGGGAATGGTTTCAAACTGAAAGAGGGGAGATTTAGATTAGATATTAGGAAGAACAACTTTGCTGTGAGGGTGGTGAGCCCCTGGCCCAGGTTGCCCAGAGCAGCTGTGGCTGCCCCATCCCTGGAGGGGTTCAAGGCCAGGCTGGACGGGGCTTGGAGCAACCTGGTCTGGTGGGAGGTGTCCCTGCCCAGGGCAGGGGGGTGGCACTGGATGGGCTTTAATGCCCCTTCCAACTCTAACCATTCTATGATTCTATGATTAGGCTGGTGTGGTGAACATGCATGTGAACCTACCCTGGTTTTAACATGAAGATAACATACAGTGTGAACACACAGCCAAGAGTCTGCAGGCCAGCTTCTCTGTGGGGGAGGAACAGCGTGAAGAACTGAGGTATGTCATGCACTAAACTCCACTCAGGCTGTGGTTTCCAGTGTCAGCAGAGAAGTCCCTATGGTCCAGTTGGAATTTCACAACTGCTCCTAGTTTCTAAGAGAGTTTTGCCTGTGAGTGTTTGTGCTCATGCATGTGTTAGCAATGGATTACTCATTCTGACTAAAATGGCCCCCAAACCTATAAAATAGCTGAGCATATGTTTGAGGGAAAAAATTAACTGGTACCGTCTAATCTGAATGTCCTCAACTGCTGTTAGTATCGGTAGGAATGGAAGATTCCCTTCGCAGGGTTTGTCCTCAAAAAAAGATAAACAGACTTGAGCTTAAAAGAGGGACACGATCCCCTCAAGACCTCTGGGACCTGTACAACCTACAGCGCAGGTAGGGATTGTACTAAGGGGCTCAGTTTTGAACAGAGCTGCTTTTGGAGTGGGTTGAATTTTGGATGGCTCAGATCTTGTAGGTTTGCCCATGTTTACCAAAGGGAAAGGAAATGTTGATTTGGCCAAGAATTCTACACTGATGTCTAATTGGTTTCGGCTTTCAGAGTCCTTCGTTGAACTTCAGTGTGTTCCCCAGATGGAAATGGCACTGTCAGCTAATTTACAAGGATGGTTTGTGTCAAACCACAGAGATATGGCCAGTCTTGCTTCCTTCTGCAGTGTGTTGGGATCAGAGCTGAGGAGCTGGGGCCAGATCTACCCCTCAACCCGCTGGTCTTATCCGTGCAAGGATTTTTTTTTCATCTTTTTCCCCCCCCCCCAATCCTGCATTTTTAATATAAATAAAAAACTTGATCTCTGCCACTGGGAAACTGCATCCCATTTTTTTTCCAAACAGAAAAATGGGAATAGGTTTCCTTTAACTAGTGGAAGGGTCTAGACTCTAAAAAGGTTTTTATTATTGTGCGCCCGGGGTCCTTAGTTTTAGACATTTATCTTCTGGCGAACCAGTAGGGAACTAGAAAGGCAGTATTTTGCAACTCCTAGACCCCCAGCTCTAAATAATGACTCAAAGCTGAAATTGAAGCAGGTGCATCATCTTCTTCATTGTGTCACTTTTAGCACAGACATTATACTTTATGGGCTTCCACTATCAAAATAGTTTGTGCAACGGACCCTAAAAATGGTGATGCATCAATCAATCCGTCAAGCTTTATTGCTTCAACTTTCTTTACAGAAGGCTTATAAGCCATATTATAATACACGATAAGAAACACAACAGAATACAAATGCATTGTAATGCAGTACCATTTCCGTGTATTTACGTCGAGGTCTGTAGCTGCACTCCTAGGAATATCCCAGAGCATCAGTCACACCGAGCCAAATGCATCCCTGGTGTAACCTCATCGATTCTGCCCCGCCAGACCAGCTCGGAGGGACGGATTCAGCCAGCCGTGGTGACTTGCACTGGCTCCTGGGGTAAGCCATGCTCTGGCTGTTCTGGAGAACGGGGTGGGACTTGGTGTTTAAAGAGAAAAATGGAGTGGGGTGGCCAGGCAGGCAACCAAGCTGGTTTTTCTGCAGAGCCGTGGGGTCTTCATCCATCAGCGGGACATTTTTGTGTTCTGGATTTGGGATGCGTGATGGGTGCCCCCTGCTCCTGCCCCCTGAACTTTTAGTCCACATCAGGAGGTCCTCGTGTATAGCAGTTCTTAATGGGAACAGCCAGGGCTCCCTTTGCCCTTTCCAGTTGTTTGGCTGCTTTGGTGTGGAGACATCTCATGGACTTTGTGTAAACCATATGTGTGGGCATTAGTTTTCACAGAATCACTGAATGACAGACTGGCAGGGGTTGGAAGGGACCTTTGGAGATCTAGAGCAGGCTGGACAGGAACGTGTCCGGGTGGGTTTTGAATATCTGTAGAGAATCACAGAATCACAGAATGGTAGGGTTGGAAGGGACCTCAGGAGATCATCTAGTCCAACCCCCTGCCAGAGCAGGGTCACCCAGAGCAGGTGGCACAGGAACACGTCCAGGTGGGTTTGGAATGTCTCCAGAGATGGAGACTCCACCACCTCTCTGGGCAGCCTGTGTCAGGGCTCTGCCAACCTCACAGGAAAGAAGTTCCTCCTCATGTTTAGGTGGAACTTCCTATGCTCAAGTTTGTGCCTGTTACCTCTTGTCCTGTCGCTGGGCACCGCTGAAAAGAGCCTGGCCCCGTCCTCCTGACACCCACCCTTTCAGTATGTATAAGCGTTGATAAGATCCCCCCTCAGTTGCCTTTTTTCCAGGCTGAAGAGACCCAAGTCCCTCAGCCTTTCTTCATCAGAGAGGTGTTCGAGTCCCCTCATCATCTTGGTAGCCCTTTGCTGTCCCCTCTCCAGCAGTTCCCTGTCCCTCTTGAACCAGGGAGCCCAGAACTGGACACAGTAAGAAGACAAGGAGACTCTGTCACCTCTCTGGGCAGCCTGTGCCAGGGCTCTGCCACCCTCAAAGTCAAGAAGTTTTTCCTCTTGTTGAGATGGAATGTCCTGTGTTGCAGTTTGTGCCCGTTGCCCCTTGTCCTGTCACCGGGCACCACTGAGAAGAGTCTGACCCCATCCTCTTGACATCCACCCTTTAGATTTTTATAAGCATTGATGAGGGCCCCTCTCAGTCTTCTCTTCTCCGGGCTAAATTGCCCCAGGTCTCTCAGCCTTTCCTCATCCTCCAGTCCCTTCATCATCTTTATAGCCTTCCACTGGCCAGTAGTTCCCTGTCCTTCTTGAACTGTGGAGCCCAGAACTGGGCACGGTACTACTTTTGTCATCAGCAAGGACAATTTTGCATGGGACAGATACATCTATAGTGACACCGAAATAAACGCAAATGTAGGTATGGCCTGCTTTATGGGAATGTGACCAAAATCCAGGAATATTAAACTGGTAGTACCAATGACCAAGTGGCCATCTATGGATTATTACTTGGTTATGGCATGAAAACTTTGCAGTCTAAGCCTTAGACTTCAATGTGAATGTTTTGGTTTTAGGTGGCAGTGGTTATGCCAGATGATTGGACCCGCGTTAGTGCTTACATCAGGCGCGCACACACAAATAAGTCTTGCCTTGAAACTATATGCTGATATTTGCATAACTTTCTCATATCAACCAGTTCTTATGCGGTTCAGAAAAGTAACTCAGAAAAGGTGACTCAGGTGAAAAAAATTATTGGAGTGAGCAAGAAATAAAGAACTTGGGTCTTGAATGTAAAATTCTGTAGGTTATATTCTAAAATAGGCGCAACACAGAATTTGACGCTTTGGATTCTTTTAAAGAGGACCCAAATTTTAGGTACGATTGTAATAAAAGTTGTTTATAAATATGTAACCAGCATCTATTCTGCAAAACAGAATATTTTATAATACTTGTCCCTTCCCCAAATACTCATGTTGTTTATATCAGCTCACAGAGTTTATTATAGTATTTGTAGTGGAAATCTCTAATTTGATATTTCTCTAGTGAGTTTAATGAGCCTGAAAAGTGACATTTAGAGCTAGTTTTCTCTTTGTGCTTTGAAAAATGAAATACAAGTAGTTATCTGTTAAATGAGATAATTACATTGCTACTTTGCTAAAGGCACATATTAGTGATTTTTAGCTTGTTTCACTTAATTAAAGCTTTACAAAATGTAGAGTGCCAAACCATTAATAGACCTGTTGGAACAGTTACTGAGACCGTGAAATAAAACCAGTTGTTCTAAACAAGTCACAAAAAGAGATTGATGAAATGGCTGGCAGCGCAGACATAAATTTAAGCCTTGGCTGCATTAGAGCAAATGTAATAATAGCAGCAAGTAACCAATATTTTTAATTTTAGTGATCTTTCTGCAATAATTATAAGGAACTTTTAATGTCTGTAATTAGAACGTTAGAGATAGGGTGACTTAGACCAGTGCTGCACTGTGAAAAATTGGATGCTTACCATAATTGAAAATTAATCACTTTTCATTACCAGGAAGGGATGCAGTTATTATTTTGAATGGGCTGAGATACATCATATTAATTATGGGCAAACAAATTCACGTATTTGAAGTTAGCGACTTTGAGGGCAGCCTGTGCCAGAAGTATCTCCGCGGACGCAACGCGTTGGGTAATGAAAATTGGGATGTGTTTGTTTGACTGGTAATTGCAGCCCAGAAGTTTGCTTTGCTGAAAAGTTCTGATCAGAGGATCACTGGATTTTGTCAGTCATCCCTCCAGCCAACGAGCTTTGGGCATCGTCGTTTTAACCATCTGACTGGGCAGATTAACCTGTAAAGCCGGATGTAATCCAAAATAAATTGATGCAGCTCTCCCAGAAGCCTCTGAGCAGCTTTCAGCAGTGAGGTAAGGAATAACCGATGATGTTTGTTACACGGGCAGAAAACGGTGTAACTGCTTTGCTGGAAGTGTTGACCCATTGCCTGTGACCTGATGGGTTTGGTGGCTGTGCAGAAGAGGGGCCTTGCCCCGCTCTTGTGATGGGACCAGCTCCTCGCTCCATGTAAACAGGGAAATCTCTGGAGTTCAGGAAAGTTTGGTCTCCCTGACAGATCCACTGGGGAAAAGGCAAAAGCAGCTTGCACAAGAGACCACTTTTAGGCATGGTACTGTGACAAAATTGTTTATTGCCTTTCAGTTCCTAAAGGGGGCCTACAAGATAGGTGGGGAGGGACTCTATCATGGAGTGTAATGATAGGGTGAGGGGTAACGGTTTTAAACTGAAAGAGAAGAGATTTAGATTAGATATCAGGAAGAACAACTTTGCTGTGAGGGTGGTGAGCCCCTGGCCCAGGTTGCCCAGAGAAGCTGTGGCTGCCCCATCCCTGGAGGGGTTCAAGGCCAGGCTGGACGGGGCTTGGAGCAACCTGGTCTGGTGGGAGGTGTCCCTGCCCCGGGCAGGGGGGTGGAACGAGATGGTCTTTAAGGTCCCTTCTAACCCAAACCATTCTGTGATTCTATGATTAAGTGGGCACTGCAGGAAGCATAATCCAAGCAGGGCAGTCCCTTGTAATTAAGGATGGTACCAGAATAACATTTCTGGACCGGCAGCAGTTTCACATGAAAATGTATTGTGAAAAGCTAAGCTTTTCAGGTGAAAATGTGGATGAAAAGATTATTTTTTTTTCTGTTTTGATGAAAAAGGTTTTTTTTTTTTTTTTTTAACTAGCTCTTCTTTCGCTGTGTGCACTCGCTGACATCAGATTTATGACTTTATCCATCACGTGCGGCACCCTCAGCACCCTATAGTGCCTTTGCATTTAAAAGGTGGCATTTTATGCTCAAAAGATGATGTGAAAATGTCACCATCTTGCTCAACAATTCTTCTCCTTGTGCATCTGTCACCCATTCCAGCTGCCGAACGCAAGGGCAGCAGGCACACAAAGTCTGCTCCAAACATTATTTTGTAAGTCGGCGACAATCTCTCGCCCAGTTGTGAATTTCCCAGGAAACACCTAATTTTAGGAGCAATAAATGAGCATAACTGTGTGAGGGATGCTTCCCTTCTCCTTGGCTCTAACAGCTTTGTTCTGGCTGCTGCAGAAAAGGTAAAAGAAAAGCCTTGGCTATCCCCACGTTGCCATACGCACAGCTGTAGTGTCCGGGCTATACACCTTTCCTTCCCCCCTGTCATTAGACTGAGCAAGGATGTGGCTGCTCATGACTGGGTGATTGATGTCAAATGTAGTAGCAACATTAAATTTGTCTGAAATGGACAAAGAAAAGCATTATTCACTGTAAAAATCTTGTCTGAAGTTCCCATCTAGCCAGTGCTGTTCCTAAATTACGTTTGTATGAATTTTAAAATGGTTTTTTAAATTTCTTGGCCCATGATTGTTCCCAAGGTCACAAAATCAGAAAGCTGGGATCCGAGGCTCGTTAAAGCTGGTAGTGAAAAATGTGCCTGTAATATATCTTCATATTTGCAAATGTATTTTATTGCTGTCCATATCCTGTGAGAAAAATCCAATGTTCTTAAAAGACAAGCACTGCTTGTTATATAGACACTTATTAATGTTTATTAGAAACTCATCTCACTAACATCCATGGCTTTATTGGAAGTTCCTTAAGTAGCAAATCCAATTTCCTTTCTTATGCTTGTGCTTACTTAATTAACATCAAAAATTGAATGAGGCAAAACAAAGTTTGATATTCATTTTAATAAGTTACATAAAGTTAGCATAATCTCATTGAGGACATTCTTCATTGCTCCAACTGCATACACAAAGTGCCTTTGCAGCCGTTTATAGTTTTACATCATATAGGTTAGATAACCTAGCAACTAATGAGTGGGAGAAAGGAATTACTTTTCAAATAAGCCCTTTACGGTCCGCGTTTTGGTGATACAGGACTTTGTGCTGTATACTGGTGCGCGCTTGGCAGGTAGCTGGAAGTGCTTTGACATAGAAAAGGGCTAGGACCTAATCCCGGGAGGAGATATTTTGCAGAAAAACCTCTGGAAAGCCATCAAGGGGCCACATGGTATAATGTCTATAACTAGGACACAGGGGATCTGCAGCACGTTTCTGATTACGAGGCTTTTTGTGCGTTCCCCATCCCACCCTGTGGTGAGTTCAGTCCCGCACGTGCACCAACTTAAGGCTGCACCCGCTCCATCTACTCGCTCTTATCAAAATATTTACCTGATCATGTGATGTCTGTTGACCTTAGAACAAACGTTATCATATTGGAAAGTAATGATAAAAAATACTGTACTACAGTAAAGCTATTATAAGCTGTAGTGTTTGTGCCATTACTGGGGAATATGGTATTGATTTTTTAATAAATTATGCCATAACCTACATTTTTGCCTTAGGTTAACATTTAACACCATAAGCAGAAGAAAGGTACAACATTATACCGATATCAGAACAAGATCTACCCGACCACAGGCTTCAGCACATGCTTTCAAATCAAGAGTGGTAGGACCTTGGACACCTTTGTCCGTGATGGTCACCTCTCCCCCGGCCCCTGGGCAGGGGACAAGGACACAGAGGAGCATCAGTGCAACTCTAAGTAGGTTTGATCGCTCTGCTGCCCTGTTTCTCTTCCAGATGGTGGAGGGTTCAAAAGGAAATTGCGACTGTTCCTTAGCCATAAGATAACCTTGCTCCAGTAGTGCTGAATACCAACAAGAAACGTCTCGGAAGTAGTCTTATGGAAGCAAAAGAAAAAAGAAAACCAACCTGATAACTGTTGCGACTAGATGTTTTTATATTAAAATGAAACATTTTCTCTGTGAGAGTGTCTAGATGAGGATATTCTTTATAACTTTTATTTTTCAAATTTCCTTTTAATTTTGGAAGGAAAAAGTCACTGTCGTCAACCTTTTCACTCTGTCTCTTTCCAAGGAAGGGGAGTAAAATAGTTAAGAGAGAGAAAGGAAGACCTGCACCATTCTTCTAGTGGCTAAATATAAATATCCAAGTAAACCTTGAGCTGTATCGCATGTATTCTGCTGTTAAACATGAATTAAAACAAAAAGCCTTTGCTAGAAGGGCTTTCAGTGCAAACGAAAAGGCAGCTCTGTGTGTATCAATATTCAGCTCAGAGAGAAGGTGGGGAGGAACAGACATCTCTGCTTTGGATGGAGACGCACCACTACTGGGTTGTAACCTTTATTCCTGAGACAGATATTTCAAAAGCTATTTTTGCCTCCCATTTTCTGCCCAGTTAGCATCAAACAGCTGCTCTTTCCCTCACCATTCGTAGGAGTCCTAGGCGATGTGATGTTTTCCAGGAGGTTCTGAGGATATTGCTCCGTTACACGGATATGTCATCGTCAGGGACAAAGGTGCCGTAAGTAGACACAGGTATGAAATTATTGGTTCAAAATGATGGAATAATTGCTTTGATGGAAGTACATGTCCATATGCTTTCTCTGTTTGTGTATGATGGAAAATCCAGGAGCGTAAATGCCATCACTGTGAATTTTCTTACCTCTGCAGACACCCTGATTTGCAGCAGAAAGTTCATCATTGCTGATCCCTGAGACTTGTCTCCATGGCCTGAGGAGTCCAGGACACCTGTGGCAACAAAACCAAGTGTCCCAGAAGCTGAAATGCCCGGGAAGTGGAAGTTAGTGAGGGATACATCCAAATCCATCACATATCCCCTCATAGAGAGAATAGGCAATGGGGTAAGCTACGGAGAAAGCAGCTGAGCTAAGAAAGGGAATGAGTGATTCAGGAGAAGGTTACGTTTCCAGAAGAAGAAGAGCTAATGGGTAGAACGGAGATGGACTCACCAGCACCACAAGCGAAAAGCATATTTCCTGTTACAAAGATATCTTATTAATGCCATACCGGCAAGGGAATTAACTCTCCAGGATAACACTTTCAGCTGCAAGGTCAAAATCCGCAATCACGAGTGCATTTTGTCTTTCTAAAACCTGCATTGGTGCATCATCTCTACATGCGTGCTTAGAGACTACTGTGGAAATTTTTCTCCCTCAATGTAGGAATAAACTCAGACAATTTTTAGATACTTACCAAAATATCCTCTAAGTAAAAAATTTAAAAGTCCCCATTAGCATTAAACATTTCCTCTTCGTGCTGTCAGTGCTGCCACAGAAAGAGAAATGTACCTCAGCTTGGCTCAAGCTTAAATTCCCTCTCTTCTTCTACTCTTTAAATAGCAGATTGTCGGCTTAAGAAACTTGTTGCTGCCGATGACTGTGATTCATGATCCATCTGAAAGAACTGGGAACTTTAATGGCTGTTTTTCATATCCTGATAACCGCATTGTACTCTAATCCCCTGGCTTCTAGTTTTAAATTCATTTAGACGTATTGTAGCGGCTGTTTCGGCTTTCAAGCCCCATGGGGCCCGGTTTTATATCCCTCCCAGCGCTAAACCTGGCTTCAGTGGAGCTGCTCCTTGCGGAAGAGCGGATCACGAGGCTGTTGGCTTTCATGAAGTCGGATAGCTGCAACCAAAGTCAGGATTTTTCCCTTTGGTTTAAGATACGTGAGCACTTGCGGAGCTGTGTTTCTTGGAAACACCTGGCTGGAATCTATGGGACATAACCATCTAAAATTAAAAATCACGTTTGCAAATTCATATTAATTAAAAAGGCACATCTGAAGGCAAACAAAAAATCAATGAACTAGCTGGTCCTTCCTCAGTTAAGTAACATAATTTGTTCAATTTGTTTTATGTCTTTAAGTGAAGAACCTTCTTCTCACTTTGATTCATGGACGGAGGTTAGAAAATGGTACAGTAGAAAGGAAATTAACATTTAACCTGCCCGCCTGCATATCCTAGCTGATGTCTCAATGTGACTGCAGCTGTGAGTAAATTCTCCCAATAAACCAGCCACGAGTATCTATAATGTTCATACGGCTACTGGTGCCTTCAGGAAAGCTCAGGCTGTTTTGTAGCCATTGCAGACCAAATTAGGAAAAATAATCTGAGCAGGATGCATTACTACTTGACAAATATCTATTTTTTTTTTTTCAGCTAAAATTTAAGGGACACTTTGTTAGCAACATACATCATTGCAGCTTCACGGACTTACACCCTGAAACACTTAAAGCCTGTGAGAACTGCTAATTTGACAGTTTGGAGACTACAAACCGTTTTTTTTTCAGTTATTCAAGAAGAGGCAACAAAGCAAAACAGTGGCATTATTCCACAGGATCATGGAAATTAAACTTTAACTCTCCTTATTTATCCCAGTTTAGGAACAAACCTATGTATAATCAGACTTGAGGCCCTCTACATATTCTTCTTTTTCCCCTCAGAAATACGTTGTAACACGACTGACTACACCTTCGAGAGCCAATATGAAAAAACATACTCAATATGATCACGTAATATTGAGTTTATGTAACGATCAAGATTTTTCTTCAACAAATGGCACATGGGAGACTCGGTATCAGAAAAAGAACTGCATCAATTGCTGAGAGAGCAGCTAATAATTTAAAATAAAAGCGCAGAAGGCATTTTGATTTCTTCAGGAAGCTTGAGGATCCTTCATGAGGTTTTTCAATCTTGTCAGCACTTCATTACGTCCTGTCAAACGCGTCCGCGCTGCTGGCACGGCAAAGGTCAGCCCAAGGCATCCGAAGAACAGGGGGCACATTTTAATTTTGGGGTTTTTGTAAGAAGAACAAAGAGGGATTGTAAGCCAAGCAATTTACAATGCAAAACAGAAAGTTGAATAAACTCCACAAATCCAGCTTCTTCCTGGCCAGCCGCTGTTTGCCATCCCGCTAGAGAAACTTAGGGCTATGGATTTTTTCACTGTCAAGTTGGAGATAGAGTTTTATTTATTTATTTTCGGTCGTCATTGCCATGGAAGCAGTTGCAATACCACATATACTGGAGTCTCGCGTCTGTGAGAGAATCAGAGAAGAAAAGGAGGGAGATGACTGGTTATAAAAGAAGGCGGCCGGTGTTTACACTTAGCGATGTGCACCCTGAGTAATCAGCTGTGATGGGGGAAAAAGGCAGGAAAGGCCTGTAACAGTTTAATGGGTGTTTTGAGAAAATATTATGTATTTTTTTTCAAAGTTTGCCAGAGCCAGACTGTGTTTAATAAGCAGGATGATTATGGTCTTTTTATATTCATGTTTCTGCCCCTTTCCAGGTAATAGTGGCCTAATCACAGAGTAATATAGGTAGGTTCACAAAATCTTATTTCCTTGTAAATTCGAAGCCTGACTGTCTGAGAAGTTGTGGAGGTTAGAGGAGCCTATTGCTTCTGCAGAATGCTTCTTAGAATGGGTGCAAGACGAGACACCTGTTGTATCTACAAGCAGAGATGTTGCCTACCTTTTAAAATTCACCGTGGCTTGAATTTACCTGACTATCTGTATAATCTTGTGGCCTTCACTGTCCTCGTTGGCTGTACCGCTATGTTTTGTGCATATTAACCATAAGCTTTTGGAGATTAGAGTCAAGAGCTTGCCCCTAGCCCCTAACAAAGCAGTTTCGTGTTACTCCAACAACATATGACAGACTTAAAATTAGGACAACTGTCTCATTTAGGGATGCCCTGCATGTCACTGATGGAAAAGGTTGTGGCCATTCCCCAACTTGTTATCTTTGGAAGTAGATTTGTCCTCCAAGCTGCTGTCTGAGCTCTGCAGGCCCTCATTTCCCCACCTGCTGTTGGTCAACGTGAGTTGGGTGAGCTGGAACAGTTTAAGTGGCAGAACCATTTAAGGGACTCCAGGAAAGCTGGGGAGGGACTCTTTTTCAGGGAGCATAGCGACAGGAACAGGGGGAATGGTTTCAAACTGAAAGAGGGGAGTTTTATATTAGATATTAGGAAGATATTCTTCACTGTGAGGGTGGTGAGCCCCTGGCCCAGGTTGCCCAGAGCAGCTGTGGCTGCCCTGTCCCTGGAGGGGTTCAAGGCCAGGCTGGACGGGGCTTGGAGCAACCTGGGCTGGTGGGAGGTGTCCCTGCCCAGGGCAGGGGGATGGAATGGGATGATCTTTAAGGTCCCTTCCAACCCAAACCATTCTGTGATTCTATGATCTTTGCTAGCACAGTTATGTTGACTGAAATGGGTTCAGGAGCAATCACACCAGTCAGGCAGCTTGCAGATCTGCAGGGTGGTGGCTATGGCAAGTAGGGTCACAAACCAGGGATGGTTGTCTCTCGACCTGTAGCTGGAGCCTAGGAGGATGCAATCGGTGGTGTGAGGAATGTGGATATCTTAACTCAGTGCTGATGAGGAAACAAAGAGGCTTAAGGGTCCCTTCCTGAGTGGAGAGAAAAGATTTTGTGCCTCTTTGTATGTTTTTAGAGTCGTGCTTGATATACTGGATGCAGAGTCTTAGCTGTATTTATGGACCCAATTCCGACTGAAATACTTTGAGGATGTGCGATGCAGAAAACAAAAATAAGATAAGGTCAAGATACAAGACATTGGCGGCACCTTATGCTGTACAAACACATTTCCATTTCAAATGGGTTTTGGTTTTGTTCCTTTGTAACTATTATTAGAACTAATTTCAAGACAGTAGCTTCCTATGCCTTTTTCAAAGAGACGTGGAGTAAAGTACCTGTCTCCATACGTTGCAAAAAAAGGGAAAAAAAGACAACTGCAGAATGGAGAATAAAGGTGGTCGAACCAAAAGGAAAAATGTTGTGTATGTGCCGCTAGATACAGCTTTTTTGTTTGCGCTTCATTTGATTATCAGTATTTTCAGCCATCTGACGCATTAATACTTCTCTGCAGGGAGGGGTAGAGTTCATAGCCTTTTCAAAGCAGCACTAATGAATGCCTTTAACTTAATAAAATGATCATTTGCCAACTACTTACCATAATGTGAACTAGATGCTTTCAGTCCAGAGATTAAAAGGAGTTTCCTTTGTAAATGCATTGTAGTTACTATTACTTCAGAAGTCATATGCAGATGTATGGTATGTTCATTGGTTATTGTTTTTGAAATCTCAGGATCTCATAAAATATGTTGGAAGGAGTTGTTAGAATCTATATTGTTTCAATAATATATGGATTATCACTCTCTAAATACGCAATGACATAAAAGGCAATAATGCCTTTTATGGATCCCATGTGGCCTATTACACTAATGATCCATGAATAATGGGGTCACGGGATGAGTTTTGAACAGTGGCTTTCTTTGTTGGTTGTTTTTCTCATTTATTTACCCAGGAAAATTCAGTTTTAAGTATCTGCTTTTCAGCAAGCTCCTACCATTTACTGAGTTTTCATGTGGGTTAATGGATGCCAAAGAGGTCAAGTGACTTCCCAAAGGTTATACAATGAGTCACTGAATTTGTTGAGAATAAAATACAAGAACCTCCTAGTTTTCTGTCTTTTGCTCTGACTGATGGTGACGCAGAGAGGTTTCGGATCAGCAAGACCTCCACTAAATCCCTGCGCTGCTGCTTTGAGGAGGCATTAAAGCTTGGTGTTCACTGGAGAAATCTGAAGCTCCTGAAGCAACATTTCCTGTATTTCTCACTGAAACAACCAGAAACAGGAGAAGTGCTGCAGCGCAAACAGGCTGCTTTGATCCTCGCAACATAGATTCTCTCTTAAAAATATCTAAACAACACAGAGTGAAACAAACACATGGAAGCCCAAAACCACAGTTAACCTAACACTAATCCAACACAATAAGAGCATCTGTTTGGAACTAATTATGTTTCCTATCTTGCTGCAATGATGTCCCTTTCACTTCACGTGGAAAGCCTCCGCATTGTTCCTCTTTATCAATGAGGATGGTTTACCTCCTTCCAAAATGACCCTTGGCACTGCCCCTTCAAGCTCTGTAGAGATGGAGGTTCGGTTGCAGTGGGCGACTGAGCTCTGCTGCGGAAAGGAGAGGAGTCCTGGAGAGCATCACCTGTGGTTTGGATACATTGGTGGAGATGACGAGCACAACGCACAGTACCATAGAAACGCACAGTACCATAGAATCGTTTGGTTTGGAAGGCACCTTGAAGATCATTTTGTTCCTCCATGGATGGGGACACCTCCCACCAGACCAGGTTGCTCCAAGCCCCGTCCAACCTGGCCTTGAACACCCCCAGGGATGGGGCAACCACAGCTTCTCGGGGCAACCTGGGCCAGTGTCATCCTTGCTCTGGCCTTCTACCTTCTTCTCAAGTCCCTGCCAGGAAGAGAAGGTCTCCGGTGTTGAGCTGAGCTTGGGCTCTGAGCAGCTACCTACCCCGGAACATGTCTCTTACCTGGCCGTGCCCACGTTCCCTCTGCTGCAGAAGTGAGGTACCTCTCATTATTTGCCTGTCTCTCACGATTTTGTGTGTATACGGAGCTCTGCAGCTCCAAAGTGTTCATTATTATTATTATTATTACTACCTACTGAATATTATTTTATGCATTTAATATAGCATAAAGCAATTACAGAATGGAAGGTACTGCGGAAATACAGAAAGATCTGCCTGGAATAATAATTTGATTTTGGAACTTTGTTGCTAAAAGACTTCAGGGTAAAATCGTAGTACAACATATGAGCTTTTAATGAAATGACTCCCATTACTTCTAGTATAAATGGAAAAAACCTACATAACACGGAAAATTTTCATTTAATTAGCAAATAATTTGCGTTAGAATATAGTTGTCAAATTCTAATTCATCAAACAGTATTCAGCAATGAACCGAAAAGGTTTCTTGCACGTATGCTTCCGTATTTATACACCTCCGAGCAGGAAACTGTATCAGTTATTTTTCTGGAAGTACATCGGGACAATGCTGTTGCTTATAGGTGTTGAAATAATACGGAATAGTCACGTGAAATCGGACAATGCCTCTCTGACCTGACTGTATTTCGATGTTGCTGGTATCTGGTGGTGTTTCGGGGGGGGGATTGGCGCATTTTCAGGCAAAGGGGATGAGGTGTGAGCGTGTTCTTGTTGTTTCAGATTAGGAGGAGGTCGCAATTAATTAATTAGCATTGCTGGTGATTCGTTAAGCTGCGCGTACGCCGGGCGAGCACTCTGGTTGTCGCCGT
Source organism: Chroicocephalus ridibundus (assembly GCF_963924245.1). NCBI lineage: Eukaryota > Metazoa > Chordata > Aves > Charadriiformes > Laridae > Chroicocephalus > Chroicocephalus ridibundus. Next base: position 4,985,974 of record NC_086289.1, on the reverse strand, counting down.
GTTTTGCCCTGCCTCTGGATGTGCCGACGCTGTTGCTCCCACCGTAACAGCTGAGTGCCTGCAACCATCTTACTTAAAAACAGATTTAAGACCCGCGCGGTGGAGGAGAAGTCACACAACGGCTTGCTGACAGCCCGCTGCACACGCTGATCAAGGCACTGGCTTTAAAACAGTTTGGCTTATAATTATATCTTTACAGCTAACTGGGCTATCCAAATGATTTTCTTCTCTCCCCCTCCCCAAGTCTACTGACCTGTGGCTAATGAGATTTGTGTTTCGATTAGTTGTAGAACATAAATTAACTAATCAATGAGAATGGATTCACATCCTTTCTTGTAAAAGAGCTCTGCCGCAGTGATCTGTATTTAATATTCAAATCAATTTCAAATTCTCAGGATGATTCTGCTAATACGGCAGGCTGGGACTCGCAGCATCTGTATCCTTGCCACAGACTGTAAATATGGGATGTTTATGGAATCGCTCACTGACCTCCAAAGCCTTCTCTGGTCTCATTGATTTACTATTTCACTTAATAGTGATGATGAGAAGCTTAGGGGCTGGCAATGAAGCTGGGAAAGTCATGGGAGAGAGCATTTTCCCTTTACTTACGAGAGTGTTAAGACCAGGCGGAAGTCACAAGACTTTGAAAAAAGCTGTTTGTTTTTGATATGAAAATTTTGGGTCAATTTTATGTTCCATCTCAAATTTCACCTATTCTAGAGATGAGGGTAAAATGTGGCCATTACCAAACAGCAGTTTTCTAAGGGTGAGGTTCTTTTGCTTTCAAGGTAGAGAGAACTTTATCTTTTGCCTTGCTGTAATTGTCTCATCTGTACAATTAACCAGCATCTTGGCATAAAATGTGAAAATTTGTACAGTGTTCAAAGCATCTGTGGCCTTTATGGTACAAGTTCTGTTAGTACTGAAGCCACAGAAAATTAAATGTTCCCCAAAGAACTTCCAGATGTGTTTTATTCTAATAGGGTCATTATACAGTAAATTAAAAAGCAGGGTAAATGGAACTGTAAAATTTAAATTACTCTAAAACCACATCTCTTTGCTTTGAACATTCATTTGTGGGGTTGCATTTGCAATAAATGTGAATTAGGCAGCTGCAATAACTGTTAATCATATATTTATAAAATAGTAATGAGGAAATGAATAGCAGAGTAAGACAGCTGCACATTTCTCTAATAGTATGTCAACTGTGAACATAATAAGATGTAGAAAATTGTTTGGTGCTATGCTGATAATGCAGCCGAATGTAAGAGATCACTTCAACCTCTTAACTTTACAGGAAATTATATATAAAATCCATAAAAAGCCATAATAATACATTAGGCCTCTGAATTGTAGTCAATGTTTTTCTTTGCTTTGATTTTTCAGAAATGGGCCATACTTTTCCCAAAGTAATCTGCCAAAGATCACTAAGGCTTTTGTTTCAGGCTGCACTTTATTCACCATCTTGCAATTTTATTTAAAAGATAGTGCTTCTAAAAGCCCAAAGTGATCTAACTTCGCGGCTCCAGGAGAGCTACGGGAGCTCCCACCTCCTTCTCCTGGCAGAGTTTTGCCAGGTCTCGAGCATCCCACCTCTGAGCCCCGGCGGTGTTATCGCTGCTGAAACCCGTGACTCGGTTCAGAAACCTACATGAGGCACAGCAAAAGGTGAAATTTAAATTTTCCATATATATGTGTGTGTATATATATGGAAACAACCATATATATATATAAGAAAAGTAAACGGTTGTTGACAGGGCATCTGGCCGCGTCTTTTGCAGCCATGGTAAAATTATAAAGAGATCAAGATAATTGAAAAAAAAAACCCAACCCAAGCCAAACAACCCTAAACCCCAGAAATAAATTGAAATATTTGAACACAGCCCTTTTAGATTTGCTGCTTTGTGCTAGCAGACTTCGCAGCCTGCCCTCGTGCCGGGTGCTGCTCACTTGCGCTTGCAGTTTTTAACCAGCCTTAATTGAATTTTGCAACTGAATTGGGGTGAAGAGGAGAATTAGAAAGCTAACAGGAAAAAAATTAGGCAAGCGCTGGGCTGCAAACAGCTCACCGGCCACGCGGGGAGTAGGTGCTAAACGTGTAATAGGAAGGCTGCCACGGGAAATGTCACTTATCAAAGCGGCAGCCCTTTGGAAGGAAAAGCAAGAGAAAGAAACGAGGGACCCCATCCCAGCGCTCGCTGCGGCCGCTGTGGAAGGTCCCCGTGATTTAACGAGCCGCACGCCGGGCGTGTGGGTTTGGAATTTGGGCTAAACCCCATCGGTGTTAACCCACAGCCGCTCTGCTGACAGCAGGGTGCCGAGTAGAGCTCAGCAGGGAGCACAGGGAGCCTGACACCCCAAAACCCCAAGCCTCCAAACTTTGCTATCAAAAAAAACCCCCCATGTTTCTTAATGACTCCTTTTTCCCTATGGAATACATTTACTGGTGTGATTTTACTGGAAATGTTTCTTGCTGTACCACATTGCGATGTATTTTTAATTTTTATATGCATTTGCATTTGGAATGACCCAACCACCTCACTTTTTTTTTTTCTTTTTTTTTTTTCCCTAAATACAAAGAGAAAGGAAGACTGAAGGTCTTATTATCATCAGTTTCACAGATTGAAAGCCTTCCAGTACACGGGATCCGCGATAGACTTGAAAGGTCAGTCAACCAAGGAGAAATTAATTCTCTCCGGGCAGAAAGGAAGACTTTTCAATGAGTCCCGTGTGTTTAAGGGTGAGGTGAGGGGCCGCCGGAGGTCCGCGTGGACCAGCGGAGGTCAGGAGCTCTGTGGCACCACCAGTTCTGGTAGCCTTCTGTAAAACCTTCACGGTCACTCAGTGGACCTAACCTTTAGCCTTCATCAAGCTGTTGCTTTTAACGGACACGGCTTTTTAAAAATTCTTTTATTTTTTTATTTTTTTTTTAAATTTTTGTGGGTTAGGAGATGGCACAAATCTTCTCAGCCGTCTTAAAAAAAACCTCTAAAGCTATCGCACAGCGGCCAGATAGGAACGAAGAGTGTCCTTGGTGTAACCCTAGCAAAGGAAATATTGTCCATACAACATCGCCGTGTTGTCCCGAGCTGACACGGGCAGAGAGAGGCAGAAAGGCAGACGCAGGCAGATGGATACAGACAGAGACGTAGATATGGAGATACGTTCAGGTTGAATTTGTCCTATAAAATTTTGGCCTTCTACTTGCCAAAGCAAAAAATTGTTTTTATTACTAAATATAAATTAAAGGATAAGCCATGGAAAATGGCTTGTTTTCAAATCTTTTTTTTTTTTTT